>NW_028327707.1:357922-365422 GCF_031878675.1 Megascapheus bottae | reverse complement strand
GTTAGGGTTAGGTTCAGTGTTGGGCTTAAGGTTAGGTTTAGGTTTAGGGAACGGGTAAGTGTTAGGATTAGGGTTAGGGTTAGGGTAAGGGTAAGTGTTAGGGTTAGGGTTAGGGTTAGGTATAGTGTTGGAGTTAATGTTAGGTTTAGGGTAAGGGTTAGGTTTAGGGTCAGGGTTAGGTTTAGGGTTAGGTTAAGGGTTAGTTTAGGGTTAGGGTTAGTGTTAGGGTAAGGGTATGTGTTAGTGTCAGGGTTAGGGTTAGGTTAGGGTTAGCATTAGGGTAAGGGTAAGGGTTAGGATTAGGGTTAGGGTTAAAGTAAGGGTAAGGGTTAGGGTTAAGGTTAGGTTTAGGTTTACGGTGAAGGTTAGGGTTAGGTTTAGGGTAAAGGTAAGGTTTAGGGTTAGTGTTAGGGTTAGGGTTAGGTTAAGGATTAGGATTAGGGTTAGGCTTAGGATTAGCTTTAGATTAAGGGTTAGGGTCAGGTTTAGGGTAAGGGTAAGAGTAAGATTTAGGTTTAGGGTTAGGGTTAGGGTAAGGGTAAGGGTTAGGGTTAGGGTTAGGTTTCGGGGAGGTTTAGGGTTAGGTAAGGGTAAGTTTTAGGGTTAGGGTTAGGGTTAGGGTTATAGTTAGGGTTAGGGTTAGTTTAAGGGTAAGGGTTAGGGTGAGGGTTAGGTTTATGGTTAGGGTCAGGGTAAATGTTAGGGTTAGGATTAGGGTTAGGGTAAGGGTTAGGGTTAGGGTTAGGGTTAGGGTAAGGGTTAGGGTTAGGGGTATGGTTAGGTTAAGGGTAAGTGTTAGGGTTAGGGTTAGAGTTATGATTATGGTAAGGGTTAGCGTTAGGGTTAGGGTTAATTTTATGGTTAGGGTTATGGTTAGGGTAAGCGTAAGTGTTAGGGTTCGGATTAGGGTTACGGTTAGGGTAAGGGTTAGGATTAGGGTTAGGGTTAGGGTTAGGGATAGGTTAAGGGTAAGGGTTAGAGTTAGGGTTAGGTTTAGTGTTTCGGTTAAGGTTAGGGTTAGTGTAAGGGTAAGGGTTAGGGTTAAGGTTAAGTTTAGGGTTAGGGTTAGGTTTAGGGTTACGGTTAGCGTTACGGTTACGGTTAGTGTAACGTATGTGTTAGGGTTAGGGTTAGGGTTAGGGTTACGGTTAGTATTAGGGTTAGGGTTAGGATTGGGTTTAGGGTTATGGTAACGGTAAGGGTTAGGGTTAGGGTTAGGGTAAGGTTTAGGGTTAGGGTTAGGGTTAAGGTAGTGGTTAGGGTAAGGGTAAGTTTTAGGGATAGGTTTACTGTTAGGATAAGGGTAAGGGTTAGGGTTAGGGTTAGGGATAGGGTTTAGGGTTAGGGTTAGCGGTAGGGGTTTGGTTAGTGTTAGGGTTGGTTAAGGGTTAGGGCTAGCGTTAGGGTTAGGGTTAGGATAAGGGTTAGGGCTAGGGTTAGGTTAAGGGTTAGGGTTATGGTTAGGGTTAGGGTAAGTGTTCGGGTTAGTGGTAGGTTTAGGGTTAGGGTAAGGGTTAGGGTTAGGGTAAGGGTAAGGGTTAGGGTTAAGGTTAGTGTTAGGGTTAGGTTTAGGGTTAGGGTTAGGGTTAGGGTAAAGGTAAGGGTTAATGTTAGGATTAGAGTTAAGGTTTGGGTAAGGGTTAGGGTTAGGGTACGGGTAAGTGTTAGGGTTAGGGTTAGGTTTAGGGTAAGGGTAAGTGTTAGTGTTAGGATTAGGTTTAGGGTTAGGGTTAGGGTAAGGGTAAGGGTTAGGTTTAAGTTTAGGGTTAGGGTTAGGTTTAGGGTTAGGGTTAGGTTTAAGGAAAGGGTAAAGTTTAGTGTTAGGATTAGGGTTAGGGTTCGGGTAAGGGTTAGGGTTAGGGTTATGGTTAGGTTTAGGGTTAGGGTTAGGGTAAGTGTAAGTGTTAGGGTTAGGTTTAGGGTTAGGTTTAGTGTTGGAGTTAAGGTTAGTGTTAGGGTAAGGTTTACGTTTAGGGTTAGGGTTAGCGTTAGGATTAGGTTTAGGGTTAAGATAAGGATAAGGGTTGGGGTTAGGTTTAGGGTTAGGTTTAGGTTAAGGGTTAGGGTTAGGTTTAGGGTAAGGTAAGGTTTAGGGTTAGTATAAGGATAAGGGTTAGGGTTAGGGTTAGGAATAGGTTTAGGGTAAGGTTTAGGCTTAGGTTGAGGGTAATGGTAAGGTTAATGTTTATGTTTAGGGTTAGGGTTGGGGTTAGGGATAGGGTAAGGTTAGGGTTAGCTTTAGGTTTAGGTTTAGGGTTAGGGTAAGGGTTAGGGTTAGGTTTAGGGTAAGGGGTAGGGTTAGGGTTAGGGTTAGAGTTAGGGTTAGGGTTAGGTTTAGGGTAAGGGTTAGGTTGAGGGTTATTGTTAGGGTTAGGGTCAGGGTAAGGGTGACGGTTAGGGGTTAGGTTTAGGGTTAGGGTCAGGGTAATGGTTAGGGTTAGTGTTAGGGTTAGGTTTAGGGTTCAGGTTAGGGTTAGGTTTGGGTAAGGGATAGGTTAGGGTTACTGTTAGGTTAAGGGTAAGTGTTAGGGTTAGGCTTAGAGTTAGGGTTAGGGTAAGGGTAAGGGTTAGGGTTAACGTTAGTTTTAGGGTTAAGGTTAGGGTTAGGGTAAGGGTAAGGTTTCGGGATAGAATTAGGGTTAGGGTTTGGTTAAGGTTAGCGTTAGTCGTTAGGGATAGGGTTAGGGTTAGGGTAAGGGTAAGGTTTAGGGTTAGGGTTAGGTTTAGTGTTTGGGTTAAGGTTAGGATTACGATAAGGGTTAGGGTTACTGTTAGGGTTAGGGTGAGAGTATGTTTTAGGGTTAGGGTTAGGGTTTGGGTTAGGGTTAGGTTAAGGATAAGGGTTAGGGATAGGGTTATGATTAGGTTTATGGTAAGGGTTAGGGTTAGGTTTAGGGTAAGGGTAAGGGTAAGGTTTAGGGTTATGGTTAGTGTTAGGTTAGGGTAAGGTAAGGGTTAGGGTTAGGGTTAGGGTTAGGGTTAGGGATAGGGTAAGGTTAGGGTTAGGTTTCGGGTTATGATAAGGATAAGGGTTAGGGTTAGGGTTAGGTTAAGTGTTAGGGTTAGGGTTAGGGTTAGGGTTAAAGTAAGGGTAAGAGTTAGGGTTAAGGTTAGGGTTAGGTTTACGGTGAGGGTTAGGGTTAGGTTTAGGGTAAAGGAAAGGTTAGGGTTAGTGTTAGGGTTAGGGTTAGGTTAAGGATAAGGATTAGGGTTAGGGTTAGGATTAGCTTTAGGTTAAGGGTTAGGGTTAGGTTTAGGGTAAGGGTAAGAGTAAGATTTAGGTTTAGGGTTAGGGTTAGGGTAAGTGTAAGGGTTAGGGTTAGGGTTAGGTTTCGGGGAGGTTTATGGTTAGGGTAAGGGTAAGTTTTAGGGTTAGGGTTAGGGTTAGGTTTAGGGTAAGGGTTAGGGTTAGGGTTTTGGGTTAGTGTTATGGTTGGTTAAGGTTTAGGGCTAGCGTTAGGGTTAGGGTTAGGATAAGGGTTAGGGTTAGGGTTAGGTTAAGGGTTAGGGTTAGGGTTAGGGTAAGTGTTCGGGTTAGAGTTAGGTTTAGGGTTAGGGTGAGGTTTAGGGTTAGGGTAAGGGTAAGGGTTAGGGTTAGGGTTAAGTTTAGGGTTAGGGTTAGGGTAAGGGTAAGGGTTAGGGTTAAGGTTAGTGTTAGGGTTAGGTTTAGGGTTAGGGTTAGGGTTAGGGTAAAGGTAAGGGTTAATGTTAGGATTAGTGTTAGGGTTAGGGTAAGGGTTAGGATAGGGTAAGGGTAAGGGTTACGGTTAGTGTTAGGGTTAGGGTACGGGTAAGGGTTAGGGTTAGGGTTAGGTTTAGGGTAAGGGTAAGTGTTAGTGTTAGGATTAGGTTTAGGGTTAGGGTTAGGGTAAGGGTAAGGGTTAGGGTTAAGTTTAGGGTTAGGGTTAGGTTTAGGGTAACGGTAAGGTTTAGGGTTAGGATTAGGGTTAGGGTTCGGGTAAGGGTTAGGGTTAGGGTTATGGTTAGGTTTAGGGTTAGGGTTAGGGTAAGGGTAAGTATTAGGGTTAGGGTTAGGGTTAGGTTTAGTGTTGGAGTTAAGGTTAGGTTTAGGGTAAGGGTTAGGGTTAGCGTTAGGTTTAGGTTTAGGGTTAAGATAAGGATAAGGGTTAGGTTTAGGTTTAGGGTTAGGTTTAGGTTAAGTGTTAGGGTTAGGTTTAGGGTAAGGGTAACGTTTAGGGTTAGGGTTAGGCATAGGGTTAGGTTAAGGATAAGGGTTAGGGTTAGGGTTAGGATAGGTTAGGGTAAGGTTAGGGTTAGGTTGAGTGTAATGGTAAGGGTAAGGTTTATGGTTAGGGTTAGTGTTAGGGTTAGGGATAGGGTAAGGTTAGGGTTAGCTTTAGGGTTAGGTTTAGGGTTAGGGTAAGGGTAAGGGTTAGGGTTAGGGTTAGGGTAAGGGGTAGGGTTAGGGTTAGGGTTAGAGTTAGGGTTAGGGTTAGGTTTAGGGTAAGGTTTAGGGTGAGGGTTATTGTTAGGGTTAGGGTCAGTGTAAGGGTGACGGTTAGGGTTTGGGGTTAGGGTTAGCGTCAGGGTAATGGTTAGGGTTAGTGATAAGGTTAGGGTTAGGGGAAGGGTTAGGATTTGGGTTAGGGTTAGGTTTGGGTAAGGGATAGGTTAGGGTTACTGTTAGGTTAAGGGTAAGTGTTAGGGTTAGGCTTAGAGTTAGGGTTAGGGTAAGGGTAAGCGTTAGGGTTAACGTTAGTTTTAGGGTTAAAGTTAAGGTTAGGGTAAGGGTAAGGTTTCGGGATAGGATTAGGGTTAGGGATTGGTTAAGATTTAGGGTTAGGGTTAGGGATAGGGTTAGGGTTAGGGTAAGGGTAAGGTATAGGGTTAGGGTTAAGTTTAGTGTTTGGGTTAAGGTTAGGATTAGGATAAGGGTTAGGGTTACTGTTAGGGTTAGGGTGAGGGTATGTTTTAGGGTTAGGGTTAGGGTTTGGTTTAGGGTTAGGTTAAGTATAAGCATTAGGGATAGGGTTATGATTAGGTTTATGGTAAGGGTTAGGGTTAGGTTTAGGGTAAGGGTAAGGGTAAGGTTTAGGGTTATGGTTAGTGTTAGGTTAGGGTAAGGGTAAGGTTTAGGGTTAGGGTTAGGGATAGGGTAAGGTTAGGGTTAGGTTTAGGGTTAGGATAAGGGTAAGGCTTAGGGTTAGGGTTAGGTTAAGGGTTAGGGTTATGTTTAGGGTTAGGTTTTGGTTTAGAGTTAGGGTTAGGTTTAGGTTAAGTGTAAGGGTTAGGGTGAGGGTTAGGGTTAGGGTTAGGGTAAGTGTTAGGGTTAGGGTTAGGTTTAGGGTTAGGGTAAGGGTTAGGGTTAGGGTTAGGGTTAGGGTAAGTGTTAGGGTTAGGGTTAGGTTTAGGGTTAGGGTATGGGTTAGGGTTAGGGTTAGGGTAAGGGTAAGGGTTAGGGTTAGGGTTGGGATTAAGTTTAGGGTTAGGGTTAGGGTAAGGGTAAGGGTTAGGGTTAAGGTTAGTGTTAGGGTTAGGTTTAGGGTTAGGGTTAGGCTTAGGGTAAGGGTAAGGGTTAATGTTAGGATTAGAGTTATGGTTAGGGTTAGGGTTAGGGTTAGGGTATGGATAAGGGTTAGGGTTATCCTTACTGTTAGGGTAAGGGTAAGGGTTAGGGTTAGGGTTAGGTTTAGGGTAAGGGTAAGGTTTAGGGTTAGGATTAGGTTTATGGTTAGGGTTAGGGTAAGGGTAAGGGTTAGGTTTAAGTTTAGGGTTAGGGTTAGGTTTAGGGTTAGGTTTAGGGTAAGGGTAAGGGTTAATTTTAGGATTAGAGTTAGGGTTAGGGAAAGGGTTAGGGTTATTGTAAGGGTAAGGGTTAGGGTTAGCGTTAGGGTTAGGGTAAGGGTAAGGGTTAGGGTTAGGGTTAGGGTTAGGTGTAGGGTAAGGGTAAGGGTTAGGGTTAGGATTAGGTTTATGGTTAGGGTTAGGGTAAGGGTAAGGGTTAGGGTTAAGTTTAGGGTTAGGGTTAGGTTTAGGGTTAGGGTTAGGTTTAGGGTAAGGGTAAGGTTTAGGGTTAGAATTAGGGTTAGGGTTAGGGTTCGGGTAAGGGTTAGGGTTAGGGTTATGGTTAGGTTTAGGGTTAGGGTTAGGGTAAGGGTAAGTCTTAGGGTTTGGGTTAGGGTTAGGTTTAGTGTTGGAGTTAAGGTTAGGCTTAGGGTAAGGGTTAGGGTAAGGGTTATGGTTAGGTTTAGGGATAGGTTAAGGGTTAGGTTAGGGTTAGGGTTAGGGTTAGGGTAAGGGTATGTTTTATGGTTAGGGTTAGGGTTAGGGTTAGGGTAAAGGTAAGGATAAGGGTTAGGTTTAGGTTAAGAGTTAGGGTTAGGTTTAGGGTAAGATTAAGCTTTAGGGTTAGTGTTAGGATAGGGTTAGATTAAGGATAAGCGTTAGGGTTGGGGTTAGGAATAGGTTTAGGGTAAGGATTAGGGTTAGGTTTAGGGTAATGGTAAGGGTAAGGTTTAGGGTTAGGGTTAGGGTTAGTGTTAGGGTAAGGGTTAGGGTTAGGGTTAGGTTAGGTTTAGGGTAGGGTAAGGTTAAGGGTTAGGGTTAGGCTTAGGGTAAGGTTAGGGTTAGGGTTAGGATTACAGTTTGGGTTAGGGTTAGGTTAAGGGTAAGGTTTAGGGTGAGGTTTATTGTTAGGGTTAGGGTCAGGGTAAGGGTTACGGGTAGGGGTTTGGTTTAGGGTTAGGGTTAGGGTAAGGGTTAGGCTTAATTTTAAGGTTAGGGTTAGGGTAACGGTTAGGGTTAGGTTTAGTGTTAGGGTTGGGTAAGGGTTAGGGTTAGGGTTACGGTTAGGTTAAGGGTAAGTGTTAGGGTTAGGGTTAGAGTTAGGGTTAGGGTTAGGGTAAGGGTAAGGTTTAGGGTTAGGGTTAGGTTTAGTATTTGGGTTAAGGTTAGGGTTAGGGTAAGGGTTAGGGTTACGGTTAGGGTTAGGGTGAGTGTATGTTTTAGGGTTAGGGTTAGGGTTTGTGTTAGGGTTAGGTTAAGGATAAGTGTTACGGATAGGGTTAGGATTAGGTTTAGGATAAGTGTTAGTGTTAGGTTTAGGGTAAGGGTAAGTGTAAGGTTTAGGGTTAGCGTTAGTGATATGTTAGGGTAAGGGTAAGTGTTAGGGTTAGGGTTAAGTTTAGGATTAGGTTTAGGGTAGGTTAGGGTAAGGGTAAGGATTAGGGTTAGGGTTAGGTTAAAGTTAGGGTAGGGTTAGGGTTAGAGTTAGGGTTATGGTTAGGTTAAGTGTAAGGTTTAGGTTTAGGGTTAGGGTTAGCGTTAGGGTTAGGTTTAGGGTTAAGATAAGGATAAGGGTTAGGGTTAGGTTTAGGGTTAGGTTTAGGTTAAGGGTTAGAGTTAGGTTTAGGGTAAGGGTAAGGTTTAGGGTTAGGGTTAGGCATAGGGTTAGGTTAAGGATAAGGGTTAGGGTTTGGGTTAGGAATAGGTTTAGTTTAAGGGTTAGGGTTAGGTTGAGTGTAATGGTAATGGTAAGGT
>NW_028327707.1:340422-342922 GCF_031878675.1 Megascapheus bottae | reverse complement strand
GTTTAGGGTTGGGGTTAAGGTTAGGTTTGGGGTTAGGTTAAGGGTAAGCATTAGCGTTAGGGTTAGGGTTAGGGTAAAGGTTAGGTTTAGGGTAAGGGTTAGGGTTAGGGTTAGGGTAGGGTTAGGGTTAGGGATAGATTTAGGGTTACAGTAAGGGTTAGGGTTAGGGTTAGGGTTATTGTAAGCGTAAGTGTTAGGGTTAGGGTTAGGGTTAGGGTAAAGTTTAGGGATATGGAAATGGTTAGGGTTAGGTTAGGTTTAGGGTTGGGGTTTAGGTTAGGGTTAGGGTTAGGGTAATTGTAAGTGTTAGGGTTAGGGTTAGGGGTAGGGTTAGGGTTAGGGTAAGTGTTAGGGTTAGGGTTAGGGTTAGGGTAAGGGTAAGGGATAGGGCTAGGGTTAGGTTTAGCGTTAGGGTAAGGGTAAGGGTTAGGGTTAGGGTTAGGGTTAGGGTAAGGGAAAGGTTTAGAGTTAGGGTTAGGGGTAGGGTTAAGGTTAGGGTTAGGGTTAGGATTAGGGTTAGGGTAAGGTTTAGGGTTAGGGTTAGTGCATGGGTTAGGTTTAGGGTTACGGTTAGTGTTAGAGTTAGGTTTAGGGTTAGGGTAAGGCTAAGGATAAGGTTAGGGTTAGGGTTAATGCTAGGGTAAGGTTAAGGGTTAGAGTTATGGGTTAGGGATAGGGTTACGGTTACTGTAGAGTTAGGGTTAGGGTTAGATTTAGGGTTAGGGTAAGGGTTAGGATTAGGGTTAGGGTTATTGTAAGCGTAAGTGTTAGGGTTAGGGTTAGGGTTAGGGTCAGGGTAAAGGTTAGGGATAGGTTTAGGGTTAGGGTAAGGGTAAGTTTTAGCTTTAGGGTTAGGGTAAGGGTTAGTGTTACTGTTAGGGAAAGGGTTAGGGTTAGGGTTAGGTTTACGGTTGGGGTTCAGGTTAGGGTTAGGGTTACTGTAAGGGTAAGGGTTAGGGTTAGGGTTAGGGTTAGGGTAAGTGTTAGGGTTAGGGTTAGGGTAAGGGTAAGGATTAGGCTTAGGGTTAGAGTTAGGGGTTAGGGTTAGGGTTAGGGTGAGGGTAAGGGTTAGGGTTAGGGTTAGGGTTGGGGTGAGGGTAAGGGTTAGGGTTAGGTTTAGGGGTAGGGTTACTGTAAGGGTTAGGGTCAGGGTTAAGGTTAAGGTTGAGGTTAGGGTGACGTTTAGGGTTAGAGTACAGGTTAGGGTTAGGGTAAGGGTTAGGGTTAGGGATAGTGTTAGGGTTAGGGTTAGGGTGAGGGTAAGGGGTAGAGTTAGGGTTAGGGTTAAGGTTAAGGTTGAGTTTAGGGTTAGTTTTAGAGTAAGGTTTAGGGATAGGGTTAGGGTTAGGGTAAGTGTTAGGGTTAGGTTTAGCGTTAGGGTTACGGATTAGGGTTAGGGTTAGGGTTAGGTTTAGTATTAGGGTTAGGTTAAGGGTAAGGTTAGGGGTAGGTTTAGGGTTAGGTTTAGGATTAGTGTTACGGTTAATGTTGAAGGTAGGGTTAGGGTTAGGGTTAGAGTAAGGGTTAGGGTTAGGGTTAGGGTTCATGTTAGGGGTTAGGATTAGGGTTATAGTTAGGGTTAGGGGTTAGTGTTAGGGTGAGTGTTAGGGTAGGGTTAAGTTTAGGGTAAGAATTAGGGTAAGGGTAAGGTTTAGGGTTATTGTTAAGGTTAGGGTTAAGGTTAGGGTTAGGGTAAGGGTTAGGTATAGGGTTAGGGTTAGGGTAAGGGTAAGTGCTAGGGTTAGGGTTAGGGTTAGGGTAAGTTTTAGGGTAAGGGTTAGGGTTAGGGTTAGGTTTAGGATTAGGTTTCAGGTTAGGCTTAGGGTTAGGGTAAGGGTAAGGTTTAGGGTTAGGGTTAGGGTTAGGGTAAGTGTTAGGGTTAGGGTTAGGGTTAGGGTTAGGGTTAGGTTAAGGGTAAGGGTTAGGGTTAGCGTTAGCGTTAGGGTTAGGGGTCAGGGTTAGGGTTAGGGTTAGGTTTAGCGTTAGGGTTAGGGTAAGAGTAAGGGTTAGGGTTAGGTTTAGGGTTAGGGTTAGGGTAAGTGTTATTGTTAGGGTTAGGGTTAGAGTTAGGGTTACGGGTGATGTTAGGGTTAGGGTTAGGGTAAGGGTTAGGGTTAGGGTTAAGTTTGAGTTTAGTGTTACGTTTAGGGTTAGGGTACAGGTTAGGGTTAGGGTAAGGTTTAGTGTTAGGGGTATTGTTAGGGTTAGTGTTAGGGTAAGGGTAAGGGGTAGGGTTAGGTTTAGGGTTAAGTTTGAGGTTAGGGTTAGGGTTAGAGTAAGGTTTAGGGTTAGGGTAAGGGTTAGAGTTAGGGTTGGGGTTAGGGTTAGAGTTAGAGTTAGGGTGAGGGTAAGGGTAAGTGTTAGGTTTATGTTTAGGGTTAGGGTTAGGGTAAGGGTTAAGGTTAGGGCTTAGGGTTAGTGGTAGGGTTAGGTTAAGGGTTAGGGTTAGGGTTAGGATAAGGGTTAGGGTTAGGGGAAGGAAAGTGTTAGGGTTAGGATT
>NW_028327707.1:327922-335422 GCF_031878675.1 Megascapheus bottae | reverse complement strand
AGGTTACTGTTAGGGTAAATGTTAGGGTAAGGGTTAGGGCTAGGTTTATGGGTAGCATTAAGTTTAGGTTAGGGTAGGGTAAGGGTAAGGTTAAGGGTTATGGTTAGGGTTAGGGTTAGGGTTACGGATAGGGTTAGGAGTTAGGGTTAGTGTTAGGGTTAGGGTAAGGATAAGAGTTAGGGTTAGGGTTAGGGTTAGTGTTACAGTTAGTGTAAGTGTCAGGGTTAGGGTTCGGGTTAGGGTTAGGGTAAGGTTAAGTGTTAGGGTTATGGTTAGGGTTAGGGTTAGGGTAAGTGTTAGGGTAAGGGTTAGGGTTAGGTTTAGATTTAGGGTTGAGGTAAAGTTTAAGGTTAGGATTAGGGTAATGGTAAGGGTTAGGGTTAGGGTAAGCGTTAGGGTTAGGGTAAGGGTTAGGGTTAGGGTAAGGGTAAGGGTTAGGGTTAGGGTTAGGGTTAGGCGTTAAGGTTAGGGTAAGGGAAAGTTTTAGGGTTATTGTTAGGATTAGGGTTAAGGTTAGGGTTAGGGTAAGGGTAAGGTTTAGGGATAGGGTTAGTGTTAGGGTAACGGTAAGTGTTAGGGTTAGAGTTAGGGTTAGTGTTAGGGTAAGGGTAAGGGTTAGGGTTAGGGTTAGGTTTTGGGTTAGGGGTTAGCGTTAGGTTTAGGATTTGTGTTAGAGTAAAGGTAAGGGTTAGGTTTAGGGTTAGGGTTAGGTTTAGTGTTAGGGTTAGGATAATGGTTAAGGTTAGGGTTAGGTTTAGGGTTAAGGTTGACTTTAGGGTTAGGGTTAGGGTTAGGTTTAGGGTTAGGGTTAGCTTATGGGTAAGGGTTAGGTTTAAGGTTAGGGTTAGGTTTAGGGTTAGGGTTAGTGTAAGGGTTAGGGGTAGGGTTAAGGTTGACATTAGGGTTAGGGTTAGGGTAAGGGTTACGGTTAGGGTTAGGGTTAGAGTTAGGGTTAGGGTTAGGGTAAGGGTAAGGGTTAGGGTTAGGTTTAGGGTTAGGATAAGGGTTAGGGTTAGGGTTAGGGTTAGTGTAAGCGTAAATGTTAGGGTTAGGGTTAGGGTTAGGTATAGGGTAAGGGTTAGGGTTAGGGATAGGGTTAGGTTTAGGGTTGGGGTTAAGGTTAGGGTTAGGGTTAGGGTAAGGGTAAGGGTTACGGTTAGGGTTAGGGTTAGGGTTAGGGTTAATGTTAGGGTTGGGTTCGGTTTAGGGTTAGGATTAGGGTAAGGGTAAGGGTTAGGGTTAGGTTTAGGGTTAGGTTTGGGTTGGGGTTAAGGTTAGGTTTGGGGTTAGGTTAAGGGTAAGCATTAGCGTTAGGGTTAGGGTTAGGGTAAGGGTTGGGGTTAGGGTTAGGGTTAGTGTAAGCGTAAATGTTAGGGTTAGGGTTAGGGTTAGGTAAAGGGTAAGGGTTAGGGTTAGGGATAGGGTTAGGTTTAGGGTTGGAGTTAAGGTTAGGGTTAGGGTTAGGGTAAGGGTAAGGGTTAGGGTTAGGGTTAGGGTTAGGGTTAAGGTTAGGGTTGGGTTCGGTTTAGGGTTAGGATTAGGGTAAGGGTAAGGGTTAGGGTTAGGTTTAGGGTTAGGTTTAGGGTTGGGGTTAAGGTTAGGTTTGGGGTTAGGTTAACGGTAAGCATTAGCGTTAGGGTTAGGGTTAGGGTAAGGGTTAGGGTTAGGGTAAGGGTTAGGTTTAGCGTTAGGGTAGGGTTAGGGTTAGGGATAGATTTAGGGTTACAGTAAGGGTTAGGGTTAGGGTTATTGTAAGCGTAAGTGTTAGGGTTAGGGTTAGGGTTAGGGTAAAGTTTAGGGATAGGGAAATGGCTAGGGTTAGGTTAGGTTTAGGGTTGGGGTTTAGGTTAGGGTTAGGGTTAGGGTAATTGTAAGTGTTAGGGTTAGGGTTAGGGGTAGGGTTAGGGTTAGGGTAAGTGTTAGGGTTAGGGTTAGGGTGAGGGAAAGGGTAAGGGATAGGTTTAGGTTTAGGGTTAAGTGTTAGGGTTAGGGTTAGTGTTAGGGTTAGGGTGAGGGTAAGGTAAGGTTTAGGGTTAGGGTTATGGTTAGGTTTAGGGTTAGGGTTAGGGAAAGCGTAAGGGTTAGGGTTAGGGTTAGGTTTAAGGTTAAGTTTAGGGTTAGGGTTAGGGTTAGTGTTAGGGTTAGGGGTTTGGGTAACGGTAAGGGTTAGGGTTAGGGTTAGGGTTAGGGTTAGGGTAAGGGTTAGGTTTAGGGTTAGGGTTAGGGTTAGGGTTAGTGTTAGGTTTAGGGTTAGTGTTTGGGTAAGGGTAAGGGTTAGGGTTAGGGTTAGGGTAGGTTTAGGGATTGGGTAAGGTCTAGGGTTAGGGATACGGTTAGGTTTGGGTTTGGGTTAGGGTTAGGGTCAGCGTAAGGATTAGGGTTAGGGTTAATGTTAGGTTTAGGGTTAGGGTTAGAGTAAGGGTTAGGGTTAGGGTTAGGTTTAGGGTTAGGTTTAGGGTTAGGGTTTGGCTTAGGGTTAGGGTTAGGTTTAGGGTTAGGGTTAATTGTTAGGATTAGGATTAGTGTTAGTTTTAGGATTAGAGTTAGGGTGAGGGTAAGGATAAGGTTTAGGGTTAGGGTTAGGGTTAGGTTTAGGGTTAGGGTTAGGGAAAGGGTTAAGGTTAGGGTTAGGGTTAGGGTTAAGGTTAGGGTTAGGGTTAGGTTTGGGGTTAGGGTTAGTTTAGGGTTAGGGTTTGGGTAAGGGTAAGGGTTAGGGTTAGGTTAGGTTTAGGGAAATGTTATGCTTTAGGGTTAGGGTTAGGGTTAGGGTAAGGATTAGGGTCAGGGTTAGGGTTAGGGTAAATGTTAGGTTTAGGGTTATGGTTAGCATTAAGTTTAGGGTTAGGGTTAGAGTAAGGGTAAGGGTAAGGGTTAGGGTTAGGTTTAGGATAAGGGTTAGGGTTAGGGTTAGGGTTAGTGTAAGCGTAAGTGTTAGGGTTAGGTTTAGGGTTAGGTATAGGGTAAGGGTTACGGTTAGGGTTAGGGTTAGGTTTAGGGTTGGGGTTAAGGTTAGGGTTAGGGTTAGGGTAAGGGTAAGGGTTAGGGTTAGGGTTAGGGTTAAGGTTAGGGTTAAGGTTAGGTTTGGGGTTCGGTTTAGGGTTAGGATTAGGGTAAGGGTAAGGGTTAGGGTTAGGTTTAGGGTTAGGTTTAGGGTTGGGGTTAAGGTTACGTTTGGGGTTAGTTTAAGGGTAAGCATTAGCGTTAGGGTTAGGGTTAGGGTAAGGGTTAGGGTTAGGGTTAGGGGAGGGTTAGGGTAAGGGTTAGATTTAGGGTTACAGTAAGGGTTAGGGTTAGGGTTAGGGTTATTGTAAGCGTAAGTGTTAGGGTTAGGGTTAGGTTTAGGGTAAAGTGTAGGGATAGGGTTAGGGTTAGGTTAAGGGTAAGTGTTAGCCTTAGGGGTAGGGTTAGGGGTAGGGTAAGTGTTAGGGAAAGGGTTAGGTTAGGTTAGGTTTAGGGTTGGGGTTTAGGTTAGGGTCAGGGTTAGGGTAATTGTAAGTGTTAGGGTTAGGGCTGGGTTAGGGTTAGGGTAAGTGTTAGGGATAGGGTTAGGGTTAGGGTAAGGGTAAGTGTTAGGGTTAGGGTTAGGTTTAGCGTTAGGGTAAGGGTAAGGGTTAGGGTTTGGGTTAGGGTTAGGTTTAGGATTATGGTTAAGGTTAGAGTTAGGGTTAGGGTAACGGTAAGGGTTAGGGTTAGGGTTACGGTTAGGGTAAGAGTTAGGGTTAGGGTTAGGGTTAGGGTTAAGGTAAGGGTAAGGGATAGGTTTAGGGTTAGGGTTAAGTGTTAGGGTTAGGGTTAGTGTTAGGGTTATGGTGAGGGTAAGGGTAAGGTTTAGGGTTAGGGTTATGGTTAGGTTTAGGGTTAGGGTTAGGGAAAGCGTAATGATGAGGTTTTGGGTTAGGTTTAAGTTTAGGGTTAGGGTTAGGGTTAGGTTTAGGGTTAGGGTTTGGGTAACGGTAAGGGTTAGGGTTAGGGTTAGGGTTAGGGTAAGGGTTAGGTTTAGGGTTAGGGGTTACGGTTAGAGTTAGGTTAGGGTTAGGGTAACGATAAGGTTTAGGGTTAGGGTTAGGGTTAGGGTAAGGGTTAGGGGTTAGGGTTAGGGTTATGTTTAGGGTAAGTTTAGGGTTAGGGTTAGGGTAAGGGTTAGGGTTAGGGTAAGGGTTAGGGTTAGGGTTAGGGTTAGGTTTAGGGTTAGTGTTTGGGTAAGGGTAAGGGTTAGGGTTATGGTTAGGGTAGGTTTAGGGGTAGGGTAAGGGTTAGGGTTAGGGTTACGGTTAGTTTTGGGTTAGCATTAGGGTAAGCGTAAGGATTAGGGTTAGGGTTAATGTTAGGTTTAGGGTTAGGGTTAGAGTAAGGGTTAGGGTTAGGGTTAGGGTTAGGGTTAGGGTTAGGTTTAGGGTTGGGGTTAGAGTAATTGTAAGGGTTAGGGTTAGGGTTAGGGTTAGGTTTAGGGTTATGGTTTGGGTAAGGGTAAGAGTTAGGTTTAGGGTTAGGTTTAATTGTTAGGATTAGGATTAGTGTTAGGGTTAGGATTAGAGTTAGGGTGAGGGTAAGGATAAGGTTTAGGGTTAGGGTTAGGGTTAGGGTTAGGGTAAGTGTTAGGGTAGGGTTAGGGTTAGGGTTAGGTTTAGGGTTGAGGTTAAGGTTCAGGTTACGGTTAGGGTAAGGGTAAGGGGTAGGGTTAGGGTAAGCGTTAGGGTTAGGGTAAGGGTTAGGGTTATGATAAGGATAAGGGTTAGCGTTAGGTTAGGTAAGGGTTAGGGTTAGGGTATGGGTAAGGGTTAGGGTTATGGTTAGGATTAGGGTTAGGGGTTAGGGTTAGGGTAAGGGTAAGATTTAGGGTTATTAGGGTTAGGGTTAAGGTTAGGGTTATGGTAAGGGTAAGTGTTAGGGATAGGGTTAGGGTTAGGGGTACGGTTAGGGTTAGGGTTAGGGTTAGGGTAAGGGTAAGTTAGGGTTAGGGTTAGGGTTAGGGTAAGGGTAAGTATTAGGGTTAGTGTTAGGGTTAGGGTTAGGGTAAGGGTTAGGGTTAGGATTAGGGTTAAGGTTAGGCTTAGGGTATTGGTTAGGGATAGGTTTAGGGTTAGGGTAAGGGTAAGTTTAGGGTTAGGGTTAGGGTTACGGTTTTGGTTAGGGTTTGGGTAAGTGTTAGGGTAAGGGTTAGGGTTAGAGTTAGGTTTAGGGATGGGGTTTAGGTAATGTTAGGGTTAGGGTCAGGGTAAGGATTAGGGTTAGGGTTAGGTTTAGGGTAAGTGTTAGGGTTAGGGTTAGGGTTAGGTTTAGGTTAATGGTAAGGGTTAGGGTTAGGGTTAGGGTTAGGGTTAGGTTTAGGGTTATTGTTAGATTATGGGTAAGGGTTAGGTTTAGGGTTAGGGTTAGGTTTAGGGTTAAGGTTAGGGTAAGGGTTAGGGTTAGGGTTAAGGTTGACATTAGGGTTAGGGTTAGGGTAAGGGTTAGGGTTAGGGTTAGGGTTAGGGTTAGAGTTAGGGTTAGCGTTAGGGTAAGGGTAAGGTTTAGGGTTAGGTTTATGGTGAGGATAAGGGTTAGGGTTAGGGTTAGGGTTAGTGTAAGCGTAAGTGTTAGGGTTAGGGTTAGGGTTAGGTATAGGGTACGGGTTAGGGTTAGGGTTAGGGTTAGGTTTAGGGTTGGACTTAAGGTTAGGGTTAGGGTGAGGGTAAGGGTAAGGGTTAGGGTTAGGTTTAGGGTTAGGGTTAAGGTTAGGGTTAGGGTTCGGTTTAGGGTTAGGATTAGGGTAAGGTTAAGGGATCGGGTTAGGTTTAGGGTTGGGGTTAAGGTTAGGTTTGGGGTTAGGTTAAGGGTAAGCATTAGAGTTAGGGGTAGGGTTAGGGTAAGGGTTATGATTAGGGTTAGGGTAGGGTTAGGGTTAGGGTTAGATTTAGGGTTACAGTAACGGTTAGGTTTAGGGTTATTGTAAGCGTAAGTGTTAGGGTTAGGGTTAGGGTTAGGGTAAAGTTTAGGGATAGGGTTAGGGTTAGGGTAAGGGTAAGTGTTAGACTTAGGGGTAGGGTTAAGGTTAGGGTAAGTGTTATGGAAAGGGTTAGGGTTAGGTTAGGTTTAGGGTTGGGGTTCAGGTTAGGGTTAGGTTTAGGGTAAGTGTAAGTGTTAGGGTTAGGGTTAGGGTTAGGGTAAGTGTTAGGGTTAGGGTTAGGGTTAGGGTAAGTGTTAGGGTTAGGGTTAGGGTTAGGTAAGGGTAAGTGTTAGGGTTATGTTTAAGGTTAGGGTTAGGGGTTAGGGTTAGGGTAAGTGTTAGGGTGAGGGTTAGGGTTAGGGTTAGGTTTAGGGTTGAGGTTAAGGTTAGGGTTAGGGTTAGGGTTAAGGTTAGGGTTTGGGTTAGGTTTAGGGTTAGGGTTAAGTGTTAGGGTTAGGGTTAGTGTTAGGGTTAGGTTTAGAGTTAGGGTGGGGGTAAGGGTAAGTTTTAGGGTTAGGGTTAGGGTTAGGTTTAGGGTGAGGGTTAGGGAAAGGGTAAGGGTTAGGGTTAGGGTTAGGGTTAAGGTTAGGTTTAAGGTTAGGTTTAGGGTTAGGGTTAGGGTTAGGGTTAGGTTTAGGGTTAGGGTTTGGGTAAGGGTAAGGGTTAGGATTAGGGTTAGTGTAGGTATAGGGAAAGGGTATGGGTTAGGGGTAGGATTAGGTTTATGGTAAGGATTAGTGTTAGGGTTAGGGTTAGGGTAAGTGTTAGGTTTTGGGTTATGATTAGCATTAAGTTTAGGGTTAGGGTTAGGGTAAGGATAAGGGTAAGGGTTAGGGTTAGGGTTAGGGTTAGGGTTACGGTTAGGGTTAGTGTTAGGTTAAGGGTTAGGGTTAGGGTAAGGATAAGAGTTAGGGTTAGTGTTAGGGTTACGGTTAGGGTTAGGGTAAGTGTTAAAGTTAGGGTTAGGGTTAAAATAAGTTTAAGTGTTAGGGTTAGGGTTAGGGTTAGGGTTAAGGTTAGGGGTATGGTTAGGGTAAGTGTTAGGGTAAGGGTTAGGTTTAGGGTTGAGGTTAAGGTTAAGGTTAAGGTTAGTTTAAGGATAAGGGTTACGGTTAGGGTAAGCGTTAGGTTTAGGGTAAGGGTTAGGGTTAGCATAAAGGTAAGAGTTAGGGTTATGGTTAACGTTAGGGTTAGGGGTTAGGGTTAGGGTAAGGGTAAGGTTTAGTGTTATTGTTAGCGTTAGGGTTAATGTTAATGTTAGGGTAAGCGTAAATGTTTGGGATAGGGTTAGGGTTAGGGTAACGGTAAGTATTAGGGTTAGGGTTAGGGTTAGGGTAAGGGTTAGGGATAGGGTTATGGTTAGCATGAAGTTTAGGGTTAGGGTTAGGGTAAGGGTAAGGTTAAGTGTTAGGGTTAGGGTTAGGGTTAAGTTTAGGGTTAGTGGTTAGGGTTAGTGTTAGGTTTAGTGTTAGGGTTAGGGTAAGGGTAAGGTTAGGTTTAGGGTTAGCGTTAGGGTTAGGGTTAGGGTTAGGGTTGCGGTTAGGGTAAGGGTTAGGGTTAGGTTTAGGGTTAGG
>NW_028327707.1:315422-322922 GCF_031878675.1 Megascapheus bottae | reverse complement strand
TTACGATTAGGGTTAGGGTAAGGGTTAAGGTTAGGGGTTAGTGTTAGTGTTAGGGTTAGGTTAAGGGTTAGGGTTAGGGTTAGGGTTAGGGTTAGGATAAGTGTTAGGGTTAGGGTTAGGGTAAGGGAAAGTGTTAGGTTTAGGGTTAGGTTTAGCGTTAGGGTAAGGCTAAGGGTTAGGGTTAGGGGTTAGGTTTAGGTTTAGAATTTGGGTTAAGGTTAGGGTTAGGGTTAGGGAAACGGTAAGGGTTAGGGTTAGGGTTAGGTTTAGGTTAAGAGTTAGGGTTAGAGTTAGGTTTAGGGTTAGGGTAAGTGTAAAGGGTTATGTTTAGGGTTAGGGTCAGGGTTAGGGTTAGGGTTAAGGTTGACATTAGGATTAGGGTTAGGGTAAGGGTTAGGGTTAGGGTTAAGGTTGAGGTTAGGGTTAGGGTACAGGTTAGGGTTAGGTTAGGGTTAGGATTAGGATAATGGTTGAGGTTAAGGTTAGGGTTAGGGTTAGAGTTAGGGTTAGGGTTAGGGTTAGGGTTAGGGTTAGGTTTAGGGTAAGGTGTAAGGGTAGTTAGGTTTAGGGTTAGGGTTAAGTAGTAAGATTAGGGTTAGTGTTAGAATTAGTTTAGAGTTAGGGTGAGGGTAAGGGTAAGGTTTAGGGTTAGGGTTAGGGTAAGGGTAAGGGTTAGGGTTAGGGTAAGCGTTAGGGTTAGGGTAAGGTTTAGGGTAAGGGTTAGGGTTAGGATTAGGGTTAGTGTTAAGGTTGACATTAGGGTTAGGGTTAGGGTAAGGGTTAGGGTTAGGGTAAGGATAGGTTTAGGGAAAGGGTATGGGTTATGGTTAGGGTTAGGGTAAGTATTAGGGTTAGGGTTAGGGTTAGGGTTAAGGTTAGGGTTAGGTTTAGCGTTTGGGTTAGGGTTAGGGTTAGTTTTAGGGTTAGGGTTTGGGTAATGGTAAGGGTTAAAGTTAGGGTAAGGGTAATTTTAGGGAAAGGGTATGGGTTAGGGTTAGGGTGTAGGGTATAGGTGTAGGGTTTGAGGTTAGGGTTAGGTTAGGGTAAGGGTTAGGTCTATAGGGTTATGTTTAGCATGAAGTTTAGGGTTAGGGTTAGGGTAAGGTTAAGGTTAAGTGTTAGGGTTAGGGTTAGGAGTTAAGTTTAGGGTTAGTGGTTAGGGTTAGTGTTATAGTTTAGTGTTAGGGTTAGGGTAAGGGTAAGGTTAGGTTTAGGGTTAGCGTTAGGGTTAGGGTTAAGGGTTACGGTTAGGGTAAGGGTTAGGGTTAGGTTTAGGGTTAGGGCTAAGGTTGACGTTAGGGTTAGGTTTAGGGTAAGGATTAGGTTTAGGGTTAAGAGTTGAGGGTAGGGTTACGGTTAGGGTTAGGGTACGAGGTTAGGTGTTAGGGGTAAGGTTTAGGGTTAGGGTAGGGTTAGGTTATGGTTAGGGTAAGGGTAAGGGATAGGGTTAGGTTTAGGGTTAAGGTTGAGGTTAGGGTTAGGGTTAGAGTAAGGTTTCGGGTTAGGGTTAGGGTAAGGGTTAGGTTTAGGGTTAGGGTTAGGGTTAGGGTTAGAGTTAGGTTAGGCTTAGGGTAAGGAGTGAGGGTTAGGGTTATGGTTAGACTTAGGGTTAGGGTAAGGGTTAGGGTTAGGGATTAGAGTTAGTGTTAGGGTTAGGTTAAGGGTTAGGGTTAGAGTTAGGGTTAGGTTTAGGATAAGGGTTAGGGTTAGGGTTAAGTTAAGGGAAAGTGTTAGGGTTAGTGTTAGGTTTAGCGTTAGGGTACGGGTAAGGGTTAGGATCAGTGTTAGGGTTAGGTTTAGGGTTGGGATTAAGGATAGGGTTAGGGTTAGGGTAAGAATAAGGTTTAGGGTTAGGGTTAGGGTTAGGGTAAGTGTTAGGGTTAGAGTTAGGGTTAGGATAAGCATTAGGTTTAGGTTTAGGTTAAGTGTTAGGGTTAGGTAAGATTTAGGGTTAGGTTTAGGGTTAGGGTGAGGGTAAGGGTTAGGGTTAGGGGTTAGAGTTAGCGTTAGGGTTAGGGTAAGGGTAAGGGTTAGGGTTAGGGTTACGGTTAGGGTAAGTGTTAGGGTAAGAGTTAGGGTTAGGGTTAGATTTAGCGTTGGGGTTCAGGTAATGTTAGGGTTAGGGTAAGGGTAAGGTTTAGGGTTAGGGTTAGGGTAAGGGTAAGGGTTAGGGTTAGGGTTTAGGGTTTGGGTTAGGTATTAGGGTTAGGGTTAGGTTTAGGGTTAGGGTTAGGTTAAGGGTTAGGGTTAGGGTTAGGGTTAGGGTTAGGGTTGCCGGTTAGGGTAAGGGTTAGGGTTAGGTTTAGGGTTAGGGTTAGGGTTAAGGTTGACGTTAGGTTTAGGTTAGGTAGTTAGGGTAGGGTTAGGGTTAGGGTTAAGGTTGAGGTAGGGTTACGGTTAGGGTTAGGGTACGGGTTAGGGTTAGGTTAAGGTTAGGGTTAGGGTTAGGGTTAGGGTTAGGGTTAGGGTAAGGGTAAGGGTTAGATTTAGGATTAGGGTTAGGTTTAGGGTTAGGTTAGGGTAAGGGTTAGGGTTAGGGTTAGGTGTAAGGTTGACGTTAGGGTTAGGGTTAGGGTAAGGCTTAGGGTTAGGGTTAAGGTTGGGGTAGGGTTACGGTTAGGGTTAGGGTACGGGTTAGGGTTAGGGTTAGGGTAAGGATTAGGGTTAGGGGTAGGGTTAGGGTTAGGGTAAGGGTAAGGGATAGAGTCTAGGTTTAGGGTAAGTTTGAGGTTAGGGTTAGGGTTAGAGTAAGGTTTAGGTTTAGGGTTAGGGGTAAGGGTTAGGGTTAGGGTTAAGGTTGAGGTTAGGGTCTCGGGTTAGAGTAATGTTTAGGGTTAGGGTTAGGGTAAGGGTTATGGTTAGGGTTAAGGTTGAGGTAGGATTACGTTTAGGGATAGGGTATGGATTAGGGTTAGGGTTATGGTTAGGGTTAGGGTTTAGGGTAAGGGTTAGGGTTAGGGGTTAATGTTAGTGTTAGTGTTAGGTTAAGGGTTAGGGTTTAGGGTTAGGGATTAGGTGTAGGATTAGGTTTAGGGAAAATGTAAGGGTGAGGGTTAGGGTTAGGTTTAAGGTTAGGGTTAGGGTTAAGGTTGAGGTTAGGGTTAGGGTTGGAGTAAGGTTTAGGGTTAGGGTTAGGGTAAGGTTTAGGGTTAGGGTACAGGTTAGGGTTAGGGTTAGGGTTAGGGTAAGGGTAAGGGGTAGAGTTAGGGTTAGGGTTAAGGTTGAGGTTAGGATTAGGTTTAGAGTAGAGGTTTAGGGTTAGGGGTAAGGCTTAGGGTTAGGGTTAGGGTTAGTGTTGGGGTAAGAGTTAGGGTTTAGGTTTAGGGTTAGGGTTAGGGTTAGGGTTAGGGTAAGAGTAAGGGTTAGGGTTAGGGTTAGTGTTAGGTTAAGAGTTAATGTTAGGTATAGGGTTAGTGTTAGGGTTAGGGTTAGGGTAAGAGTAAGGGTTAGGTTTAGGGTAAGCGGTTAGGGTTAGGGTAAGGGTTAGGGTAAGGTTTAAGGTTGACGTTAGGTTTAGGGTTAGGGTAAGGGTTAGGGTTAGGGTAAGGTTGAGGTTAGGGTTACGGTTAGGGTTAGGGTACAGGTTACAGTTAGTGTTAGGTGTAGGGTAATGGTAAGGGGTAGGGTTAGGTTTAGGGTTAAGGTTGAGGTTAGGGTTAGGTTTAGAGTAAGGTTTAGGGTTAGGATAAGGGTTAGGGTTAGGGTTAGGGTTAGAGTTAGGGTAAGGGTTAGGGTTTATAGTTACGATTAGGGTTAGGGTAAGGGTTAAGGTTAGGGGTTAGTGTTAGTGTTAGGAGTTAGGTTAAGGGTTAGGGTTAGGGTTAGGGTTAGGGTTAGGATAAGTGTTTAGGGTTAGGGTTAGGGTAAGGGAAAGTGTTAGGTTTAGGGTTAGGTTTAGCGTTAGGGTAAGGCTAAGGGTTAGGGTTAGGGTTAGGTTTAGGTTTAGAATTTGGGTTAAGGTTTAGGGTTAGGGTTAGGGAAACGGTAAGGGTTAGGGTTAGGGTTAGGTTTTAGGTTAAGAGTTAGGGTTAGAGTTAGGTTTAGGGTTAGGGTAAGTGTAAGGTTATGTTTAGGGTTAGGGTCAGGGTTAGGGTTAGGGTTAGAGGTTGACGTTAGGATTAGGGTTAGGGTAAGGGTTAGGGTTAGGGTTAAGGTTGAGGTAGGGTTAGGGTACAGGTTAGGGTTAGGGTTAGGGTTAGGATTAGGATAATGGTTGAGGTTAAGGTTAGGGTTAGGGTTAGAGTTAGGGTTAGGGTTAGGGTTAGGGTTAGGGTTAGGGTTAGGGTAAGGGTTAGGTTTAGGGTTAGGGTTAAGTATTAAGATTAGGGTTAGTGTTAGAATTAGTTTAGAGTTAGGGTGAGGGTAAGGGTAAGGTTTAGGGTTAGGGTTAGGGTAAAGGGTAAGGGTTAGGGTTAGGGTAAGCGTTAGGGTTAGGGTAAGGTTTAGGTAAGGGTTAGGGTTAGGATTAGGGTTAGTGTTAAGGTTGACATTAGGGTTAGGGTTAGGGTAAGGGTTAGGGTTAGGGTAAGGATAGGTTTAGGGAAAGGGTATGGGTTATGGTTAGGGTTAGGGTAAGGATTAGGGTAGGGTTAGGGTTAGGGTTAAGGTTAGGGTTAGGTTTAGCGTTTGGGTTAGGGTTAGGGTTAGTTTTAGGGTTAGGGTTTGGGTAATGGTAAGGGTTAAAGTTAGGGTAAGGGTAATTTTAGGGAAAGGGTATGGGTTAGGGTTAGGGTTAGGGTAAGGATTAGGGTTAGGGTTAGGGTTAGGGTAAGGGTTAGGTTTAGGGTTATGTTTAGCATGAAGTTTAGGGTTAGGGTTAGGGTAAGGTTAAGGTTAAGTGTTAGGGTTAGGGTTAGGGGTTAAGTTTAGGGTTAGTGGTTAGGGTTAGTGTTATGTTTAGTGTTAGGGTTAGGGTAAGGGTAAGGTTAGGTTTAGGGTTAGCGTTAGGGTTAGGGTTAGGGTTACGGTTAGGGTAAGGGTTAGGGTTAGGTTTAGGGTTAGGGCTAAGGTTGACGTTAGGGTTAGGTTTAGGGTAAGGATTAGGTTTAGGGTTAAGGTTGAGGTAGGGTTACGGTTGAGGGTTAGGGTACGGGTTAGGGTTAGGGTAAGGTTTGTAGGGTTAGGGGTAGGGTTAGGGTTATGGTTAGGGTAAGGGTAAGGGATAGGGTTAGGTTTAGGGTTAAGGTTGAGGTTAGGGTTAGGGTTAGAGTAAGGTTTCGGGTTAGGGTTAGGGTAAGGGTTAGGTTTAGGGTTAGGGTTAAGGGTTAGGGTTAGAGTTAGGGTCTAGGCTTAGGGTAAGGGTGAGGGTTAGGGTTATGGTTAGACTTAGGGTTAGGGTAAGGGTTAGGGTTAGGGATTAGAGTTAGTGTTAGGGTTAGGTTAAGGGTTAGGGTTAGAGTTAGGGTTAGGTTTAGGATAAGGGTTAGGGTTAGGGTTAAAGTTAGGGGAAAGTGTTAGGGTTAGTGTTAGGTTTAGCGTTAGGGTACGGGTAAGGGTTAGGATCAGTGTTAGGGTTAGGTTTAGGGTTGGGATTAAGGATAGGGTTAGGGTTAGGGTAAGAATAAGGTTTAGGGTTAGGGTTAGGGTTAGGGTAAGTGTTAGGGTTAGAGTTAGGGTTAGGATAAGCATTAGGTTTAGGTTTAGGGTTAAGTGTTAGGAGTTAGGGTAAGATTTAGGGTTAGGTTTAGGGTTAGGGTGAGGGTAAGGGTTAGGGTTAGGGGTTAGAGTTAGCGTTAGGGTTAGGGTAAGGGTAAGGGTAAGGGTTAGGGAGTTACGGTTAGGGTAAGTGTTAGGGTAAGAGTTAGGGTTAGGGTTAGATTTAGCGTTGGGGTTCAGGTAATGTTAGGGTTAGGGTAAGGGTAAGGTTTAGGGTTAGGGTTAGGGTAAGGTAAGGGATTAGGGTTAGGGTTAGGGTTTGGGTTAGGTATTAGGGTTAGGGTTAGGTTTAGGTTAGGGTTAGGTTAAGGGTTAGGGTTAGGGTTAGGGTTAGGGTTAGGGTTGCGGTTAGGTAAGGGTTAGGGGTTAGGTTTAGGTTAGGGTTTAGGGTTAAGGTTGACGTTAGGTTTAGGTTTAGGGTAAGGGTTAGGGTTAGGGTTAAGGTTGAGGTAGGGTTAACGGTTAGGGTTAGGGTACGGGTTAGGGTTAGGGTAAGGTTTAGGGTAGGGTTAGGGTTAGGGTTAGGGTTAGGGTAAGGGTAAGGTGTTAGATTTAGGATTAGGGTTAGGTTTAGGGTTAGGGTTAGGGTAAGGGTTAGGGTTAGGGTTAGGGTTAAGGTTGACGTTAGGGGTTAGGGTTAGGGTAAGGCTTAGGGTTAGGGTTAAGGTTGGGGTAGGGTTACGGTTAGGGTTAGGTACGGGTTTAGGGTTAGGGTTAGGGTAAGGATTAGGGTTAGGGGTAGGGTTAGGGTTAGGGTAAGGGGTAAGGGATAGAGTTAGGTTTAGGGTAAGTTTGAGGTTAGGGTTAGGAGTTAGAGTAAGGTTTAGGTTTAGGGTTAGGTGTAAGGGTTAGGGTTAGGGTTAAGGTTGAGGTTAGGGTCGGTTAGAGTAATGTTTAGGGTTAGGGTTAGGGTAAGGGTTATGGTTAGGGTTAAGGTTGAGGTAGGATTACGTTTAGGATAGGGTATGGATTAGGGTTAGGGTTATGTGTAGGGTTAGGGTTAGGGTAAGGGTTAGGGTTAGGGGGTAATGTTAGTGTTAGTGTTAGGTTAAGGTTAGGTTTAGGGTTAGGGTTAGGTGTAGGATTAGGTTTAGGGAAAATGTAAGGGTGAGGGTTAGGGTTAGGTTTAAGGTTAGGGTTAGGGTTAAGGTTGAGGTTAGGGTTAGGGTTGGAGTAAGGTTTAGGGTTAGGGTTAGGTAAGGTTTAGGGTTAGGGTACAGGTTAGGGTTAGGGTTAGGTTAGGGTTAAGGGTAAGGGGTAGAGTTAGGGGTTAGGGTTAAGGTTGAGGGTTAGGATTAGGTTTAGAGTAAGGTTTAGGGTTAGGGTAAGGCTTAGGGTTTAGGGTTAGGGTTAGAGTGTTGGGGTAAGAGTTAGGGTTAGGTTTAGGGTTAGGTAGGGTTAGGGTTAGGGTAAGAGTAAGGGTTAGGGTTAGGGTTAGTGTTAGGTTAAGAGTTAATGTTAGGTATAGGGTTAGTGTTAGGGTTAGGGTTAGGGTAGAGAGTAAGGGTTAGGTTTAGGGTAAGCGTTAGGGTTAGGGTAAGGGTTAGGGTAAGGTTTAAGGTTGACGTTAGGTTTAGGTTAGGGTAAGGGTTAGGGTTAGGGTTAAGGTTGAGGTTAGGGTTACGGTTAGGGTTAGGGTACAGGTTACAGTTAGTGTTAGGTTGTAGGGTAATGGTAAGGGGTAGGGTTAGGTTTAGGGTTAAGGTTGAGGTTAGGGTTAGGGTTTAGAGTAAGGTTTAGGGTTAGGATAAGGGTTAGGGTTAGGTTAGGGTTAGAGTTAGGGTAAGGGTAAGGGTTAGGGTTATAGTTACGATTAGGGTTAGGGTAAGGGTTAAGGTTAGGGGA
>NW_028327707.1:297676-312676 GCF_031878675.1 Megascapheus bottae | reverse complement strand
GTAGGGTTAGGGTAAGGGTTAGGGTTAGGTTTAGGGTTAGAGTTAGGGTTAGGGTTAGGGTAAGGGTAAGGGTTAGGGTTAGGTTTAGGGTTAGGATAAGGGTTAGGGTTAGGGTTAGTGTAAGCGTAAATGTTAGGGTTAGTGTTAGGTATAGGGTAAGGGTTACGGTTAGGGTTAGGGTTAGGTTTAGGGTTGGGGTTAAGGTTAGGGTTAGGGTTAGGGTAAGGGTTAGGGTTAGGGTTAGGGTTAGGGTTAAGGTTAGGGTTAGGGTTCGGTTTAGTGTTAGGATTAGGGTAAGTGTAAGGGTTAGGGTTAGGTTTAGGGTTAGGTTTAGGGTTGGGGTTAAGGTTAGGTTTGGGGTTAGGTTAAGGGTAAGCATTAGTGTTAGGGTTAGGGTTAGGGTAAGGGTTATGGTTAGTGTTAGTGTAGGGTTAGGGTTAGGGTTAGATTTAGGGTTACAGTAAGGGTTAGGGTTAGGGTTAGGGTTATTGTAAGCGTAAGTGTTAGGGTTAGGGTTAGGGTTAGGGTAAAGTTTAGGGATAGGGTTAGGGTTAGGGTAAGGGTAAGTGTTAGCCTTAGGGGTAGGGTTAGGGTTAGGGTAAGTGTTAGGGAAAGGGTTAGGGTTAGGTTAGGTTTAGGGTTGGGGTTTAGGTTACGGTCAGGGTTAGGGTAATTGTAAGTGTTAGGGTTAGGATTAGGGTTAGGGTTAGGTTAAGTGTTAGGGTTAGGGTTAGGGTTAGGGTAAGGGTAAGTGTTAGGGTGAGGGTTAGGTTTAGCGTTAGGGTAAGGGTAAGGGTTAGGGTTTGGGTTAGGGTTAGGTTTAGGATTATGGTTAAGGTTAGAGTTAGGGTTAGGGTAACGGTAAGGGTTAGGGTTAGGGTTACGGTTGGGGTAAGAGTTAGGGTTAGGGTTAGGGTTAGTGCTAGGGTTAAGGTGAGGGTAAGGGATAGGTTTAGGTTTAGGGTTAAGTGTTAGGGTTAGGGTTAGTGTTAGGGTTAGGGTGAGGGTAAGGGTAAGGTTTAGGGTTAGGGTTATGGTTAGGTTTAGGTTTAGGGTTAGGGAAAGCGTAAGGGTTCGGGTTAGGGTTAGGTTTAAGGTTAGGGTTATGGTTAGGGTTAGGGTTAGGTTTAGGGTTAGGGTTTGGGTAATGGTAAGGGTTAGGGTTAGGGTTAGGGTTAGGGTTAGGGTAAGGGTTAGGTTTAGGGTTAGAGTTACGGTTAGAGTTAGGTTAGGGTTAGGGTAAGGATAAGGTTTACGGTTAGGGTTAGGGTTAGGGTAAGGGTTAGGGGTTACGGTTAGGGTTATGGTTAGGGTAAGGGTTAGGGTTAGGGTTAGGGTAAGGGTTAGGGTTAGGGTTAGGGTTAGGTTTAGGGTTAGTGTTTGGATAAGGGTAAGGGTTAGGGTTAGGGTTCGGGTAGGTTTAGGGATAGGGTAAGGGTTAGGGTTAGGGTCACGGTTAGGTTTGGGTTAGGGTAGGGTAAGCGTAAGGATTAGGGTTAGGGTTAGAGTATGGGTTAGGGTTAGGGTTAGGGTTAGGGTTAGGTTTAGGGTTGGGGTTAGGGTAATGGTAAGGGTTAGGGTTAGGTTTAGGGTTAGGTTTAGGGTTAGGGTTTGGGTAAGGTTAAGGGTTAGGTTTAGGGTTAGGGTTAATTGTTAGGATTAGGATTAGTGTTAGGGTTAGGATTAGAGTTAGGGTGAGGGTAAGGATAAGGTTTAGGGTTAGGGTTAGGGTTAGGGTTAGGGTAAGTGTTAGGGTAGGGTTAGGGTTAGGGTTAGGTTTAGGGTTGAGGTTAAGGTTAAGGTTAGGGTTAGGGTAAGGTTAAGGGGTAGGTTTAGGGTAAGCGTTAGGGTTAGGGTAAGGGTTAGGGTTATGATAAGGATAAGGGTAAGCGTTAGGGTTAGGTAAGGGTTAGGGTTAGGGTAAGGGTAAGGGTTAGGGTTAGGGTTAGGATTAGGGTTAGGGGTTAGGGTTAGGGTAAGGGTAAGATTTTGGGTTATTAGTGTTAGGGTTAAGGTTAGGGTTAGGGTAAGGGTAAGTGTTAGGGATAGGGTTAGGGTTAGGGGTAGGGTTAGGGATAGGGTTAGGGTTAGGGTTAGGGTAAGGGTTAGTTAGTGTTAGGGTTAGGGTTAGGGTAACGGTAAATATTAGGGTTAGTGTTAGGTTTAGGGTTAGGGTAAGGGTTAGGGATAGGGTTAGGGTTAGGGTAAGGGTTAGGGTTAGGGTTAGGGTTAAGGTTAGGGTTAGGGTTAAGGTTAGGGATAGGGTTAGGGTTAGGGTAAGGGTAAGTTTAGGGTTAGGGTTAGGGTTACGGTTTTGGTTAGGGTTTGGGTAAGTGTTAGGGTAAGGGTTAGGGTTAGAGTTAGGTTTAGGGTTGGGGTTTAGGTAATGTTAGGGTTAGGGTCATTGTAATGATTAGGGTTAGGGTTAGGTTTAGGGTAAGTGTTAGGGTTTGGGATAGGGTTAGGTTTAGGTTAAGGGTAAGGGTTAGGGTTAGGGTTAGGGTTAGGGTTAGGGTTTAGGGTTAGGGTTAGGGTTAGGTTTAGGGTTAGGGTTAGATTACGGTAAGGGTTAGGTTTAGGGTTAGGGTTAGGTTTAGGGTTAGGCTTAGGGTAAGGGTTAGGGTTAGGGTTAAGGTTTTCATTAGGGTTAGGGTTAGGGTAAGGGTTAGGGTTAGGGTTAGGGTTAGAGTTAGGGTTTGGGTTAGGGTAAGGGTAAGGGTTAGGGTTAGGTTTAGGGTTAGGATAAGGGTTAGGGTTAGGGTTAGGGTTAGTGTAAGCGTAAGTGTTAGGGTTAGGGTTTGGGTTAGGTATAGGGTAAGGGTTAGGGTTAGGGTTAGGGTTAGGTTTAGGGTTGGGGTTAAGGTTAGGGTTAGGGTGAGTGTAAGGGTAAGGGTTAGGGTTAGGGTTAGGGTTAGGTTTAGGGTTAGGTGTAGGGTTGGGGTTAAGGTTAGGTTTGGGTTTAGGTTAAGGGTAAGCATTAGCGTTAGGTTTAGGGTTAGGTTAAGGGTTAGGGTTAGGGTTAGGGTAGGGTTAGGGTTAGGGTTAGATTTAGGGTTACAGTAAGGGTTAGGGTTAGGGTTATTGTAAGCATTAGGGTGAGGGTTAGGGTTAGGGTTAGGTTTAGGGTTGAGGTTAAGGTTAGGGTTAGGGTTATGGTAAGTGTAAGGATTAGGGTTACGCTAAGTGTTACTGTTAAGGTTATGGTTATGGTTAGGGTTAGGGTTAAGGTTAGGGTTTAGGTTAGGTTTAGGGTTAGGGTTAAGTGTTAGGGTTAGGGTTAGTTTAGGGTTAGGTTTAGAGTTAGGGTGGGGGTAAGGGTAAGGTTTAGGGTTAGGGTTAGGGTTAGGTTTAGGGTGAGGGTTAGGGAAAGGGTAAGGGTTAGGATTAGGGTTAGGGTTAAGGTTAGGTTTAAGGTTAGATTTAGGGGTAGGGTTAGGGTTACGTTTAGGGTTAGGGTTTGGGTCAGGGTAAGGGTTAGGGTTAGGGTTAGGGTAGGTTTAGGGAAAGGGTATGGGTTAGGGGTAGGGTTAGGTTTATGGTAAGCATTAGTGTTAGTGTTAGGGTTAAGGTAAGTGTTAGGTTTAGGGTTATGGTTAGCATTAAGTTTAGGGTTAGGGTTAGGGTAAGGATAAGGGTAAGGGTTAGGGTTAGGGTTAGGGTTACGGTTAGGGTTAGGTTAAGTGTTAGAGTTAGGGTTAGGGTTAGAATAATTTTAAGTGTTAGGGTTAGGGTTAGGGTTAAGGTTAGGGTTACGGTTAGGGTAAGTGTTATGGTAAGGGTTAGGTTTAGGGTTGAGGATAAGGTTAAGGTTAAGGTTAGTTTAAGGATAAGGGTTAGGGTTAGGGTAAGCGTTAGGTTTAGGGTAAGGTTTAGGGTTAGCGTAAAGGTAAGGGTTAGGTTATGATTAGCATTAGGATTAGGGGTTAGGGTTAGGGTTAGGGTTAGGTTTAGTGTTAGGATAAGGGTTAGGGTTAGGGTTTGGGTTAGTTTAAACGTAAGTGTTTGGGTTAGGGTTAGGGATAGGGTAAGGGTTAGGGTTAGGGTTAGGTTTAGGGTTAGGGTTAGGAAAAGTGTAAGGGTTAGGGTTAGGGTTAGGGTTAAGGTTAGGGTTAGGGTTAGGGTTAGGTTTAAGGTTGAGGTGAGGGTTAGGGTTAGTGTAAGGTTTAGGGTTAGGGTTAGGTTTAGGGTTGGGGTTAAGGTTAGGGTTAGGGTTAGGGTAAGGTTAAGGGTTAGGGTTAGGGTTAGGATTAAGGTTAGGTTTAGGGTTTGGTTTAGGTTTAGGATTAGGGTAAGGGTAAGGGTTAGGGTTAGGTTTAGTGTTAGGTTTCGGGTTGGGGTTAAGGTTAGGGTTGGGATTAGGTTAAGGGTAAGGGTTAGCATTAGGTTTAGGGTTAGGGTAAGGGTTAGGGTTATGGTTAGGGTTAGGGTTAAGGTTAGGTTTAGTCTTACGGTTAGGGTTAGGGTTAGGGTAAGGATATGTGTTAGGATTAGGTTTAGGGTTAGGGTTAGAGTTAGGGTTAGGGTTAGATTTAGAGTAAGGGTTAGGGTTAGGGATAAGGTTAGATTTAGGTTTCGGGTAAGGGTAAGGGTTAGGGTTAGGGTGAGGTTTAGGGTAAGGGTTAGGGTTAGATTTAGGGTAAGGGTAGGGGTTAGGGGAAGGTTAAGTGTTAGGGTTAGAGTTAGGGTTAGTATAAGGGTAAGGGTTAGGTTTAGGTTTAGGTGTAGGTCTTAGGGTTAGGGTTAGGGTTAAGTTTAGGGTTAGGGTTAGTGTAAGGGTAAGGGTTAGGTTTAGGGTTAGGTTTAAGGTTAGGGTTAGGGTTAAGGGTAGGGTTAGAGTTACTGTTAGGTTTAAGGTTAGGGTTAGGGTAAGGGTAAGGTGGTTGGTTAGGGTTAGGGTTAATGTTAGGGTTAGGGTTAGGGTTAGGTTTAGGGTTAGGGTAAGGGTAAGGGTTAGAGTTAGGGTTAGGGGTAGCGTTAAGGTTAGGGTTAGGGTTAGGATTAGGGTTAGGGTAAGGTTTAGGGATAGGGTTAGTATATGGGTTAGGTTTAGGGTTACGGTTAGGGTTAGAGTTAGGTTTAGGGTTAGGGTAAGGCTAAGGGTAAGGTTAGGGTTAGGGTTAATGCTAGGGTAAGGTTATGGGTTAGGGTTATGGGTTAGGGTTAGGGTTACGGTTACTGTAGAGTTAGGATTAGGGTTAGATTTAGGGTTAGGGTAAGGGTTAGGATTAGGGTTATGGTTATTGTAAGCGTAAGTGTTAGGGTTAGGGTTAGGGTTAGGGTCAGGGTAAAGGTTAGGGATAGGGTTAGGGTTAGGGTAAGGGTAAGTTTTAGCATTAGGGTTAGGGTAAGGGTTAGTGTTACTGTCAGGGAAAGGGTTAGGGTTAGGGTTAGGTTTACGGTTGGGGTTCAGGTTAGGGTTAGGGTTACTGTAAGGGTAAGGGTTAGGGTTAGGGTTAGGGTTAGGGTAAGTGTTATGGTTAGGGTAAGGGTAAGGGTAAGGGTTAGGATTAGGGTTAGAGTTAGGGGTTAGGGTTAGGGTTAGCGTTAGGTTTAGGGTTAGGTTTAGGGTGAGGGTAAGGGTTAGGGTTAGGGTTAGGTTTAGGGTTAGGGTCACGGTGAGGGTAAGGGTTAGGGTTAGGGTTAGGGTGAGGGTAAGGGTTAGGATTAGGGTTAGGTTTAGGGGTAGGGTTAGGGTAAGGGTTAGGGTTAGGTTAAGGTTAAGGTTGAGGTTAGGGTGACGTTTAGGGTTAGAGTACAGGTTAGGGTTAGGGTAAGGTTTAGGATTAGGGATAGTGTTAGGGTTAGGGTTAGGGTGAGGGTAAGGGGTAGAGTTATGGTTAGGGTTAAGGTTAAGGTTGAGTTTAGGGTTAGGGTTAGAGTAAGGTTTAGGGATAGGGTAAGGCGTAGGGTTAGGTAAGTGTTAGGGTTAGGTTTAGCGTTAGGGTTAGGGTTAGGGGTTAGGGTTAGGGTTAGGGTTAGGTTTAGTGTTAGGGTTAGGGTAAGGGTAAGGTTAGGGGTTAGTGTTAGGGTGAGGGTTAGGGTAGGGTTAAGTTTAGGGTAAGAATTAGGGTAAGGGTAAGGTTTAGGGTTATTGTTAAGGTTAGGGTTAAGGTTAGGGTTAGGGTAAGTGTTAGGGATAGGGTTAGGGTTAGGGTAAGGGTAAGTGTTAGGGTTAGAGTTAGGGTTAGGGTAAGTTTTAGGGTAAGGGTTAGGGTTAGGGTTAGGTTTAGGATTAGGTTTCAGGTTAGGCTTAGGGTTAGGGTAAGGGTAAGGTTTAGGGTTAGGGTTAGGGTTAGGGTAAGTGTTAGGGTTAGAGTAAGGTTTAGGGTTAGGGTTATGGTAAGGGTTAGGGTTAGGGTCAGGTTTAGGGTTAGAGTTAGGGTTAGGGTAAGGGTAAAGGTTAGATTTAGGGTTACGGTTAGGATTAGGGTAAGGGTTAGGGTTAGGTGTTAGGGTTAGTGTTAGGGTTAGGTTAAGGGTTAGGGTTAGGATTAGGGTAAGGGAAAGTGTTAGGGTTAGGGATAGATATAGCGTTAGGGTAAGGGTAAGGGTTAGGGTTAGGGTTAGGTTTAGGGTTAGAGTTAGGGTTAGGGTAAGGGTAAAGGTTAGATTTAGTGTTACGGTTAGGATTAGGGTAAGGGTTAGGGTTAGGTGTTAGGGTTAGTGTTAGGGTTAGGTTAAGGGTTAGGGTTAGGGTTAGGGTAAGGGAAAGTGTTAGGGTTAGGGATAGATATAGCGTTAGGGTAAGGGTAAGGGTTAGGGTTCGGGTAAGGGTTAGGGTTAGTGTTAGTGTTAGGTTTAGGGTCGGGGTTAAGGGTTGGGTTAGGGTTATGTTAAGGGTAAGGTTTAGGGTTAGGGTTACGGTTAGGGTAAGAGTTAGGGTTAACGTTAGGTTTAGGGTTAGGGTAAGGGTAAGGGTTAGGGTTAGGGTAAGCCTTAGGGTTAGGGTAAGGGTTACGGTAAGCATTCGGTTTAGGGTTAGGGTTAGGGTTAAGTTTGACGTTAGGGTTAGGGTTAGGGTTAGGGTAAGGGTTAGGGTTAGGGTTAAGGTTGAGGTTAGGGTTATGGTTAGGGTTAAGGTACAGGTTAGGGTTAGGGTTGGGGTTAGGGTAAGGGTAAGGGGTACTGTTAGGGTTAGCGTTAAGGTTGAGGATAGGGTTAGGGTTAGAGTAAGGTTTAGGGTTAGGGTAAGGGTTAGGGTTAGGTTTAGGGTTAGGGTTAGAGTTAGGGTTAGGGTTAGGGTTAGGGTAAGGGTTAGGGTTATAGTTAGGGTTAGGTTTAGGGTAAGGCTTAGGGTTAGGGTTTAGTGTTAGTGTTAGGGTTAGGTTAAGAGTTAGGGTTAGGGTTAGGGTTAGGATTAGGATAAGGGTTAGGGTTAGGGTTAGGGTAAGGGAAAGTGTAAGGGTTAGGGTTCAGTTTAGCGTTAGGGTAAGGGTAATTGTTAGGTTTAGGGTTAGGTTTGGGATTTGGGTTAAGATTAGGGTTAGGGTTAGGGTAACGGTAAGGGTTAGGGTTAGGGTTAGGATTAGGATAAGGGTTGAGGTTAAGGTTAGGGTTAGGGTTAGAGTTAGGGTTAGGGTTAGGGTTAGGGTAAGGGTAAGGGTTAGGTTTAGGGTTAGGGTTAAGTATTAAGATTAGGGTTAGTGTTAGGATTAGGTTAGAGTTAGGGTGAGGGTAAGGGTAAGGTTTAGGGTTAGGGTTAGGGTTAGGGTAAGGGTAAGGGTTAGGGTTAGGGTAAGCGTTAGGGTTAGGGTAAGGTTTAGGGTAAGGGTTAGGGTTAGGGTTAGGGTTAGGGTTAAGGTTGACATTAGGGTTAGGGTTAGGGTAAGGGTTAGGGTTAGGGTTAGGGTAGGTTTAGGGAAAGGGTATGGGTTATGGTTAGGGTTAGGTTAAGGATTAGGGTTAGGGTTAGGGTTAGGGTTAAGGTTAGGGTTATTTTAGGGTTTGGGTTAGGGTTAGGGTTAGTTTTAGGGTTAGGGTTTGGGTAATGGTAAGGGTTAAGGTTAGGGTAAGGGTAGGTTTAGGGAAAGGGTATGGGTTAGGGTTAGGGTTAGGGTAAGGATTAGGGTTAGGATTAGGGGTAGGGTAAGGGTTAGGTTTAGGGTTATGGTTAGCATGAAGTTTAGGGTTAGTGTTAGGGTAAGGGTAAGGTTAAGTGTTAGGGTTAGGGTTAGGGTTAAGTTTAGGGTTAGTGGTTAGGGTTAGTGTTAGGTTTAGTGTTAGGGTTAGGGTAAGGGTAAGGTTAGGTTTAGGGTTAGCGTTAGGGTTAGGGTTAGGGTTACGGTTAGGGTAAGGGTTAGGGTTAGGTTTAGGGTTAGGGTTAAGGTTGACGTTAGGGTTAGGTTTAGGGTAAGGGTTAGGGTTAGGGTTAAGGTTGAGGTAGGGTTACGGTTAGGGTTAGGGTACGGGTTAGGGTTAGGGTAAGGTTTAGGGTTAGGGGTAGGGTTAGGGTTAGGGTTAGGGTAAGGGTAAGGGATAGGGTTAGGTTTAGGGTTAAGGTTGAGGTTAGCGTTAGGGTTAGAGTAAGGTTTAGGGTCAGGGTTAGGGTAAGGGTTAGGTTTAGTGCTAGGGTTAGGGTTAGGGTTAGAGTTAGGGTTAGGCTTAGGGTAAGGGTAAGGGTTAGGGTTATGGTTAGGTTTAGGGTTAGGGTAAGGGTTAGGGTTAGGGGTTAGAGTTAGTGTTAGGGTTAGGATAAGTGTTAGGGTTAGAGTTAGGGTTAGGTTTAGGATAAGGGTTAGGGTTACGGTTAAGTTAAGGGAAAGTGTTAGGGTTAGTGTTAGGTTTAGCGTTAGGGTACGGGTAAGGGTTAGTACCAGTGTTAGGGAAAGGTTTAGGGTTGGGATTAAGGATAGGGTTAGGGTTAGGGTAAGAATAAGGTTTAGGGTTAGGGTTAGGGTTAGGGTAAGTGTTAGGGTTAGAGTTAGGGTTAGGATAAGCATTAGGTTTAGGGTTAGGGTTTAGTGTTAGGGTTAGGGTAAGATTTAGGGTTAGGTTTAGGGATAGGGTGAGGGTAAGGGTTAGGGTTAGGGTTAGAGTTAGGGTTGGGGTTAGGGTAAGGGTAAGGGTTAGGGTTAGGGTTACGGTTAGGGTAAGTGTTAGGGTAAGAGTTAGGGTTAGGGTTAGGTTTAGCGTTGGGGTTCAGGTAATGTTAGGGTTAGGGTAAGGGTAAGGGTTAGGGTTAGGGTTAGGGTAAGGTTAAGGGTCAGGGTTAGGATTAGGGTTAGGTTTAGGGTTAGGGTTAGGGTTAAGGTTGACGTTAGGGTTAGGGTTAGGGTAAGGTTAGGGTTAGGGTTAAGGTTGGGGTAGGGATACGGTTAGGGTTAGGGTTAGGGTAAGGGTTAGGGTTAGGTTTAGGGTTAGGGTTAGAGTTAGGGTTAGGGTTAGGGTTAGGGTAAGGGTTAGGGTTATAGTTAGGGTTAGGTTTAGGGTAAGGCTTAGGGTTAGGGTTTAGTGTTAGTGTTAGGGTTAGGTTAAGAGTTAGGGTTAGGGTTAGGGTTAGGATTAGGATAAGGGTTAGGGTTAGGGTTAGGGTAAGGGAAAGTGTAAGGGTTAGGGTTCAGTTTAGCGTTAGGGTAAGGGTAATTGTTAGGTTTAGGGTTAGGTTTGGGATTTGGGTTAAGATTAGGGTTAGGGTTAGGGTAACGGTAAGGGTTAGGGTTAGGGTTAGGATTAGGATAAGGGTTGAGGTTAAGGTTAGGGTTAGGGTTAGAGTTAGGGTTACGGTTAGGGTTAGGGTAAGGGTAAGGGTTAGGTTTAGGGTTAGGGTTAAGTATTAAGATTAGGGTTAGTGTTAGGATTAGGTTAGAGTTAGGGTGAGGGTAAGGGTAAGGTTTAGGGTTAGGGTTAGGGTTAGGGTAAGGGTAAGGGTTAGGGTTAGGGTAAGCGTTAGGGTTAGGGTAAGGTTTAGGGTAAGGTTTAGGGTTAGGGTTAGGGTTAGGGTTAAGGTTGACATTAGGGTTAGGGTTAGGGTAAGGGTTAGGGTTAGGGTTAGGGTAGGTTTAGGGAAAGGGTATGGGTTATGGTTAGGGTTAGGTTAAGGATTAGGGTTAGGGTTAGGGTTAGGGTTAAGGTTAGGGTTATTTTAGGGTTTGGGTTAGGGTTAGGGTTAGTTTTAGGGTTAGGGTTTGGGTAATGGTAAGGGTTAAGGTTAGGGTAAGGGTAGGTTTAGGGAAAGGGTATGGGTTAGGGTTAGAGTTAGGGTAAGGATTAGGGTTAGGATTAGGGGTAGGGTAAGGGTTAGGTTTAGGGTTATGGTTAGCATGAAGTTTAGGGTTAGTGTTAGGGTAAGGGTAAGGTTAAGTGTTAGGGTTAGGGTTAGGGTTAAGTTTAGGGTTAGTGGTTAGGGTTAGTGTTAGGTTTAGTGTTAGGGTTAGGGTAAGGGTAAGGTTAGGTTTAGGGTTAGCGTTAGGGTTAGGGTTAGGGTTACGGTTAGGGTAAGGGTTAGGGTTAGGTTTAGGGTTAGGGTTAAGGTTGACGTTAGGGTTAGGTTTAGGGTAAGGGTTAGGGTTAGGGTTAAGGTTGAGGTAGGGTTACGGTTAGGGTTAGGGTACGGGTTAGGGTTAGGGTAAGGTTTAGGGTTAGGGGTAGGGTTAGGGTTAGGGTTAGGGTAAGGGTAAGGGATAGGGTTAGGTTTAGGGTTAAGGTTGAGGTTAGCGTTAGGGTTAGGGTAAGGTTTAGGGTCAGGGTTAGGGTAAGGGTTAGGTTTAGGGCTAGGGTTAGGGTTAGGGTTAGAGTTAGGGTTAGGCTTAGGGTAAGGGTAAGGGTTAGGGTTATGGTTAGGTTTAGGGTTAGGGTAAGGGTTAGGGTTAGGGGTTAGAGTTAGTGTTAGGGTTAGGATAAGTGTTAGGGTTAGAGTTAGGGTTAGGTTTAGGATAAGGGTTAGGGTTACGGTTAAGTTAAGGGAAAGTGTTAGGATTAGTGTTAGGTTTAGCGTTAGGGTACGGGTAAGGGTTAGTATCAGTGTTAGGGAAAGGTTTCGGGTTGGGATTAAGGATAGGGTTAGGGTTAGGGGTAAGAATAAGGTTTAGGGTTAGGGTTAGGGTTAGGGTAAGTGTTAGGGTTAGAGTTAGGGTTAGGATAAGCATTAGGTTTAGGGTTAGGGTTTAGTGTTAGGGTTAGGGTAAGATTTAGGGTTAGGTTTAGGGATAGGGTGAGGGTAAGGGTTAGGGTTAGGGTTAGAGTTAGGGTTAGGGTTAGGGTAAGGGTAAGGGTTAGGGTTAGGGTTACGGTTAGGGTAAGTGTTAGGGTAAGAGTTAGGGTTAGGGTTAGGTTTAGCGTTGGGGTTCAGGTAATGTTAGGGTTAGGGTAAGGGTAAGGGTTAGGGTTAGGGTTAGGGTAAGGTTAAGGGTCAGGGTTAGGATTAGGGTTAGGTTTAGGGTTAGGGTTAGGGTTAAGGTTGACGTTAGGGTTAGGGTTAGGGTAAGGTTAGGGTTAGGGTTAAGGTTGGGGTAGGGATACGGTTAGGGTTAGGGTTAGGGTAAGGGTTAGGGTTAGGTTTAGGGTTAGGGTTAGAGTTAGGGTTAGGGTTAGGGTTAGGGTAAGGGTTAGGGTTATAGTTAGGGTTAGGTTTAGGGTAAGGCTTAGGGTTAGGGTTTAGTGTTAGTGTTAGGGTTAGGTTAAGAGTTAGGGTTAGGGTTAGGGTTAGGATTAGGATAAGGCTTAGGGTTAGGGTTAGGGTAAGGGAAAATGTAAGGGTTAGGGTTCAGTTTAGCGTTAGGGTAAGGGTAATTGTTAGGTTTAGGGTTAGGTTTGGGATTTGGGTTAAGATTAGGGTTAGGGTTAGGTTAACGGTAAGGGTTAGGGTTAGGGTTAGGATTAGGATAAGGGTTGAGGTTAAGGTTAGGGTTAGGGATAGAGTTAGGGTTAGGGTTAGGGTTAGGGTAAGGGTAAGGGTTAGGTTTAGGGTTAGGGTTAAGTATTAAGATTAGGGTTAGTGTTAGGATTAGGTTAGAGTTAGGGTGAGGGTAAGGGTAAGGTTTAGGGTTAGGGTTAGAGTTAGGGTAAGGGTAAGGGTTAGGGTTAGGGTAAGCGTTAGGGTTAGGGTAAGGTTTAGGGTAAGGGTTAGGGTTAGGGTTAGGGTTAGGGTTAAGGTTGACATTAGGGTTAGGGTTAGGGTAAGGGTTAGGGTTAGGGTTAGGGTAGGTTTAGGGAAAGGGTATGGGTTATGGTTAGGGTTAGGTTAAGGATTAGGGTTAGGGTTAGGGTTAGGGTTAAGGTTAGGGTTATTTTAGGGTTTGGGTTAGGGTTAGGGTTAGTTTTAGGGTTAGGGTTTGGGTAATGGTAAGGGTTAAGGTTAGGGTAAGGGTAGGTTTAGGGAAAGGGTATGGGTTAGGGTTAGGGTTAGGGTAAGGATTAGGGTTAGGTTTAGGGGTAGGGTAAGGGTTAGGTTTAGGGTTATGGTTAGCATGAAGTTTAGGGTTAGTGTTAGGGTAAGGGTAAGGTTAAGTGTTAGGGTTAGGGTTAGGGTTAAGTTTAGGGTTAGTGGTTAGGGTTAGTGTTAGGTTTAGTGTTAGGGTTAGGGTAAGGGTAAGGTTAGGTTTAGGGTTAGCGTTAGGGTTAGGGTTAGGGTTACGGTTAGGGTAAGGGTTAGGGTTAGGTTTAGGGTTAGGGTTAAGGTTGACGTTAGGGTTAGGTTTAGGGTAAGGGTTAGGGTTAGGGTTAAGGTTGAGGTAGGGTTACGGTTAGGGTTAGGGTACGGGTTAGGGTTAGGGTAAGGTTTAGGGTTAGGGGTAGGGTTAGGGTTAGGGTTAGGGTAAGGGTAAGGGATAGGGTTAGGTTTAGGGTTAAGGTTGAGGTTAGCGTTAGGGTTAGAGTAAGGTTTAGGGTCAGGGTTAGGGTAAGGGTTAGGTTTAGGGCTAGGGTTAGGGTTAGGGTTAGAGTTAGGGTTAGGCTTAGGGTAAGGGTAAGGGTTAGGGTTATGGTTAGGTTTAGGGTTAGGGTAAGGGTTAGGGTTAGGGGTTAGAGTTAGTGTTAGGGTTAGGATAAGTGTTAGGGTTAGAGTTAGGGTTAGGTTTAGGATAAGGGTTAGGGTTACGGTTAAGTTAAGGGAAAGTGTTAGGGTTAGTGTTAGGTTTAGCGTTAGGGTACGGGTAAGAGTTAGTATCAGTGTTAGGGAAAGGTTTAGGGTTGGGATTAAGGATAGGGTTAGGGTTAGGGTAAGAATAAGGTTTAGGGTTAGGGTTAGGGTTAGGGTAAGTGTTAGGGTTAGAGTTAGGGTTAGGATAAGCATTAGGTTTAGGGTTAGGGTTTAGTGTTAGGGTTAGGGTAAGATTTAGGGTTAGGTTTAGGGTTAGGGTGAGGGTAAGGGTTAGGGTTAGGGTTAGAGTTAGGGTTAGGGTTAGGGTAAGGGTAAGGGTTAGGGTTAGGGTTACGGTTAGGGTAAGTGTTAGGGTAAGAGTTAGGGTTAGGGTTAGGTTTAGCGTTGGGGTTCAGGTAATGTTAGGGTTAGGGTAAGGGTAAGGGTTAGGGTTAGGGTTAGGGTAAGGTTAAGGGTCAGGGTTAGGATTAGGGTTAGGTTTAGGGTTAGGGTTAGGGTTAAGGTTGACGTTAGGGTTAGGGTTAGGGTAAGGTTAGGGTTAGGGTTAAGGTTGGGGTAGGGATACGGTTAGGGTTAGGGTTAGGGTAAGGGTTAGGGTTAGGGGTAGGGTTAGGGTTAGGGTAAGGGTAAGGGATAGAGATAGGGTTAGGGTAAGTTTGAGTTTAGGGTTAGGGTTAGAGTAAGGTTTAGGGTTAGGGTTAGGGTAAAGGTTAGGGTTAGGGTAAAGGTTGAGGTTAGGGTTAGGGTTAGAGTAATGTTTAGGGTTAGGGTTAGGGTAAGGGTTAGGGTTAGGGTTAAGGTTGAGGTAGGGTTACGCTTAGGGTTAGGGTATGGGTTAGGGTTAGGGTTATGGTTAGGGTTAGGGTTAGGGTTATGGTAAGGGTTAGGGTTAGGGGTTAATGTTAGTGTTAGGGTTAGGTTAAGGGTTAGGGTTAGGGTTAGGTTTAGGATTAGGTTTAGGGAAAGTGTAAGGGTGAGGGTTAGTGTTAGGTTTAAGGTTAGGGTTAGGGTTAAGGTTGAGGTTAGTGTTAGGGTTAGAGTAAGGTTTAGGGTTAGGGTTAGGGTAAGGTTTAGGGTTAGGGTACAGGTTAGGGTTAGGATTAGGGTTAGGGTAAGGGTAAGGGTAGGATTAGGGTTAGGGTTAAGGTTGAGGTTAGGATTAGGTTTAGAGTAAGGTTTATGGTTAGTGTAATGCTTAGGGTTAGGGTTAGGGTTAGTGTTAGGGTAAGTGTTAGGGTTAGGTTTAGGGTTAGGGTTAGGGTTAGGGTTAGGGTAAGAGTAAGGGTTAGGGTTAGGGTTAGTGTTAGGGTAAGAGTTAGGGTTAGGTATAGGGTTAGTGTTAGGGTTAGGGTTAGGGTAAGAGTAAGGGTTAGGTTTAGGGTAAGCGTTAGGGTTAGGGTAAGGGTTAGGGTAAGGTTTAAGGTTGACGTTAGGGTTAGGGTTAGGGTAAGGATTAGGGTTAGGGTTAATGTTGAGGTTATGGTTATGGTTAGGGTTAGGGTACAGGTTACGGTTAGTGTTAGGTTTAGGGTAAGGGTAAAGGGTAGAGTTAGGTTTAGGGTTAAGGTTGAGGTTAGGGTTAGCGTTAGAGTAAGGTTTAGGGTTAGGATAAGGGTTAGGGTTAGGGTTAGGGTTAGGGTTAGGGTTAGAGTTAGGGTTAGGGTTAGGGTAAGGGTAAGGGTAAGGGTTAGGGTTATAATTAGGATTAGGGTAGGGTAAGGGTTAGGGTTAGGGGTTAGTGTTAGTGTTAGGGTTAGTTTAAGGGTTAGGGTTAGGGTTAGGGTTAGGGTTAGGATAAGTGTTAGGGTTAGGGTTAGGGTCAGGGAAAGTGTTAGGGTTAGGGTTAGGTTTAGCGTTTGGGTAAGGCTAAGGGTTAGGGTTAGGGTTAGGTTTAGGTTTAGGATTTGGGTTAAGGCTAGGGTTAGAGTTAGGGTAACGGTAAGGGTTAGGGTTAGGGTTAGGTT
>NW_028327707.1:282676-287676 GCF_031878675.1 Megascapheus bottae | reverse complement strand
TTAGGTTAAGGGAAAGTGTTAGGGTTAGGGTTAGGTTTCGCTTTAGGGTAAGGGTAAGGGTTAGGGTTAGGGTTAGGGTTAGGTTTAGGATTGGGTTTAAGGTTAGGTTTAGGGTTAGGGTTACGGGAAGTGTTAGGGTTAGGGTTAGGTTAGGGTAAGAGTTAGGGTTAGGGTTAGGGTTAGGGTAAGGTTAAGGGTTAGGTTTAGGGTTAGGGTTAACTGTTAGGATTAGGGTTAGTGTTAGAGTTTTGTTAGAGTTAGGGTGAGTGTAAGGGTAAGGCTTATGGTTAGGGTTAGCTTAGGTTTTGCGTTAGGGTTATGGAAAGTGTAGGGGTTAGGGTTAGGGTTAGGTTTAACGTTAGGTTTTGGGTTAGGGTTTGCGTTAGGGTTAGGGTTAGGTTTAGTGTTAGGGTTTGGGCAATGGTAAGGGTTAGGGTTAGGGTAAGGTTAGGTTTAGGGAAATGGTATGGGTTAGGGTTAGGTTCAGTTTTAGGGTAAGGATTAGGGTTAGGGTTAGGGTTAGGGTAAGGGTTAGGTTTAGTGTTATGGTTAGCATTAAGTTTAGGGTTAGGGTTATTGTAAGGGTAAGGTTAAGTGTTAGGGTTAGGGTTAGGGTTACGGTTAGGGTTAGGGGTTACGGTTAGTGTTAGGTTTAGGGTTAGGGTTAGGGTAAGGGTAAGGGTTAGGTTTAGGTTTAGGGTTAGGTTTAGGGTTAGGGTTAGGGTAAGGGTTAGGGTTAGGGTTAGGGTTAGGGTTAAGTTTGACGTTAGGGTTAGGGTTAGGGTAAGGGTTAGGGTTAGGGTTAAGGTTCAGGTAGGGTTATGGTTAGGGTTAGGGTACGGGTTAGGGTTAGGGTTGTGTAAGGGTTAGGGTTAGGGATAGGGTTAGGGTTCGGTTGAGGGTAACGGTAAGGGATAAGGTTAGGGTTAGGGTTAAGGTTGAGGTTGGGATTAGGGTTCGAGTAAGGTTTTGGGTTAGGGTTAGGGTAAGGGTTAGGTTTAGGATTCGGGTTAAGGTTAGGGTTAGGGTTAGGGTAACGGTAAGTTTAGGGTTAGGGTTTGGGTAACAGTTAGGGTTAGGGTTAGGTTTAGGGTTAGGGTAAGGGTAAGGGTTAGGTTTAGGGTTAGGGTTAAGTGATGGGGTTAGAGTTAGGGATCGGGTTAGGTTTAGAGTTATAGTGAGGATAAGGGTAAGGGTTAGGGTTAGGGTTAGGGTTAGGGTTAGGTTTAGGGTAATGGTTAGTGTTAGGGGTTAGGGTTAGGGTTAGTGTTAGGGTTAGGTTAAGGGTTAGGGTTCGGGTTAGGATAAGGGTTAGGGTTAGGGTTAGGGTAAGGGAAAATGTTAGGGTTAGGGATAGGTTTAGCGTTAGGTTAAGGGTAAGGGTTAGGGTTAGGGTTAGGGTTAGGTTTAGGGTTGGGGTTAAGGTTAGGGTTTGGGCTAGGGTAAGGATAAGTTTTAGGGTTAGGTTTAGGGTTAGGGTAAGAGTTAGGGTTAGGGTTAGGGTTAGGGTTAGTGTTAGGGAATAAGCGTTAGGTTTAGGGGTAGGGTTAACAGTTAGAGTTAGGGTAAGGGTTAGGGTTAGGTTTAGGGTTAGGGTGAGGGTAAGGATTAGGCTTTGGGTTAGAGTTAGGGTTAGGGTTAGGGTTAGGATAAGGTTTAGGGTTAGGGTTAATGTTGAGGTAGGGTTATGGTTAGGGTTACGGTAAGGTTAAGGGATAGGGTTAGGGTTAGGGTTAAGTTTGAGGTTAGGGTTAGGGTTAGAGTAAGGTTTAGGGTTAGGTTTAGGGTAAGGGTTAGGGTTAGGGTTAGAGTTAGGGTTAGGGTTAGGGTAAGGGTAAGGGTTAGGCTTATGGTTAGGGTTAGGGTTAATGTAAGGGTTAGGGTTAGGGGTTAGAGTTAGTGTTAGGGTTAGGTTAAGGGTTATGGTTAGGGTTATGGTTAGGTTTAGGATAATGTTTAGGGTTAGGGTTAGGGTAAGGGAAAGTGTTAGGGTTAGGGTTAGGTTTAGCGTTAGGGTAAGGGTAAGGGTTAGGGTTAAGTTTAGGGTTAGGTTTAGGATTCTGGTTAAGGTTAGCGTTATTGTTAGGGTAAGGGTAAGAGTTAGGGTTAGGTTAGGGTAAGAGTTAGAGTTAGGGTTAGGTTTAGGGTTAGGTTTAGGGTTAGGGTAAGGGTTAGGATTACGTTTAGGGTTAGGGTTAAGTGTTAGGATTAGGGTTAGGGTTCGGTTTAAGCTTAGAGTTTGGGTGAGGTTAAGGGTAAGAGATAGGATTAGGGTTAGGGTTAAGGTTGAGGTTAGGGTTAGACTTCGAGTAAGGTTTAGGGTTAGGGTTAGGGTAAGGGTTAGGTTTAGGGTTACGGTTAGGGTTAGAGTTAGGGTTAGGGTTAGGGTAAGGGTAAGGTTAGCGTTATGGTTAGGGTTAGGGTTAGGGTAAGGGTTATGTTTAGGGGTTAGTGGTAGTGTTAGGGTTAGGTTAAGGGTTAGGTTTAGGCTTAGGGTTAGGGTAAGGATAAGGTTTAGGGTTAGGGTTAGGGTTAGGTTTAGGGTTAGAGTTAGGTTTATGCTTAGTGTTAGGGTTAGGGTTAGGGTTAGGTTTAGGATTCGGGTTAAGGTTAAGGTTAGGGTTAGGGTAACGGTAAGGTTTGGGTTAGGGTTTGGGTAAGAGTTAGGGTTAGGGTTAGGGTTAGGGTTAAGGTTGACGTTAGGGTTAGGTTTCGGGTAAGGGTTAGGGTTAGGTTTAAGGTTGAGGATGGGTTACGGTTAGGGTTAGGGTACGGGTTAGGGTTAGGGTAAGGGTTAGTGTTAGGTTTAGGGTTAGAGTAAGGGTAAGTGATAGGGTTAGGGTTAGGGTTAAGGTTGAGGTTAGGGTTAGGGTTCGAGTAAGGTTTAGGTTTAGGGTTAGTGTAAGGGTTAGGTTTAGGGTTAGGTTTAGGGTTAGAGTTAGGGTTAGGGTTAGGGTAAGGTTAAGGTTAGCGTTATGGTTATGGTTAGGGTTAGGGTAAGGGTTAAGGTTAGGGTTAGGGTTAGGGTTAGGGTTAAGGTTAGGGGTTAGAGTTAGTGTTAGGTTTAGGTTAAGGTTTAGGGTTAGGGTTAGGGTTAGAGTTAGGATAAGGTTTAGGGTTAGGGTTAGGGTTAAGGTTAGGGTTAGAGTTAGGATAAGGTTTAGGGTTAGGGTTAGGGTTAAGGTTAGGGTTAGAGTTAAGTTTAGACTTAGGGTTAGGTTTAGGGTTAGGGTTAGGGTTAGGTTTAGGATTCGGGTAAAGTTTAGGGTTAGGGTTAGGGTTTGGGTAAGAGTTAGGTTTGGGGTTAGGGTTAGGGTAAGGGTAAGGGTTTGGTTTAGGATTCGGGTTAAGTGTTAGGGTTAGGGTTAGGGTTCGGGTTAGGTTTAGAGTTAGGGTGAGGTTAAGGGTAAGGGTTAGGGTTAGGGTTAGGGTGAGGTTTAGTGTTAGGTTTAGGGAAAGGGTAAGGGTTAGGTTTAGGGTTAGGGTTAAGGTTAGGGTTAGGGTTAGTGTTAGGGTTAGGTTAAGGGTTAGGGTTAGGGTTAGGATAAGGGTTAGGGTTAGGGTTAGGGTAAGGGAAAGTGTTAGGGTTAGGGATAGGTTTAGCATTAGGGTAAGGGTAAGGGTTAGGGTTAGTGTTAGGGTTAGGTTTAGGGTTGGGGTTAAGGTTAGGGTTAGGTTTAGGGTAAGTGTAAGTTTTAGGGTTAGGGTTAGGGTTAGGGTAAGAGTTAGGGTTAGGGTTAGGGTTACGGTTAGGGTTAGTGTAAGCATTAGGTTCAGGTTTAGGGTTAAGTGTCAGGGTTAGGGTAAGGTTTAGGGTTAGGTTTAGTGTGAGGTTGAGAGTAAGGGTTAGGGCTACAGTTAGGGTTAGGGTTAGGGTTAGGGTAAGGGTTAGGTTAAGGGTTAGAGTTAGGGTTATGGGTAGGGTTAGGGTTAGGGTGAGCGTTAGGGTTAGGGTTAGGGTTTGGGTAAGGATGAGGATTAGGGTGAGGGTTAGGGAAGGTTTATTGAAAGGGTAAGGGTTAGGGTTAGGGTTAGGTTAAGGTTAAGGGTTAGGTTTAGAGTGAGGGTTAGGGTTAGGGTAAGGGTTAGGGTTAGGGTTATGGTTAGTGTTAGGGTTAGTGTAAGGGTAAGGGTTAGGGTTAATGTTAGAGATAGTGTTAGGTTTAGCTTTAGGGTGAGGGTTAGGGTTAGGGTTAGGATAAGGGTTAGGGTTAGGATTATTGTTAGGGTTAGGGTAAGGATAAGGGTTAGGTTAGGGTTAGGGTTAGGTTTAGTGTTGGGGTTAAGGTTAGGGTTAGGGTAAGGGTTGGGTTTAGCATTAGGGTATGGGTAAGGGTTAGGGTAAGGGTTAGATTTAGGGTAAGCGTTAGGGTTAGGTTTAGGAAGGGTAAGGTTTAGGGTTAGGTTTATGGTTACGGTTAGGGTAACGGTAAGGGTTAGCGTTAGGGTTAGTTTTAGGGTTAAGTTTAGGTTTAGGGTAAGGGCAATGGTTAGGGTTAGGGTTAGGGTTAGGGTAAGGGTTAGGGTTAGCGTTAGGGTTGGGGTTCGGGAAAGGGTAAGTGTTAGGGTAGGGTTAGGGTTAGGATAAGGGTAAGGGTTAGGGCAGGGTTAGGGTTAGGGGTTAGGGTTAGGGTTAGGGTCAGGGTAAGGGTTAGGGTTAGGGTTAGGCTTAGGGTTAGGGTAAGGGTAAGGGTTACGGTTAGGTTTAGGGTTAGGGGTTAGGGTTAGAGTTAGGGTAAGGGTAAGGGTAAGGGACAGGTTTAGGGATAGGCTTAGGGTTAGGGTTAGGTTTATGGTTAGGTTTAGGGTAAGGGTAAGGGTTACGGTTAGGTTTCGGTTTAGGGTTAGGGTTAGGGTTAGCGTTAGGGTAAGTGTTAGGGTTAGGGTTAGGTTTAGGTTTAGGGTTAGGGTAAGGGTTAGGGTTAAAGTTAGGGTTAGGGTTACGGTTAGGGTAAGGGTAAGGGTTAGGTTTAGGGTTAGGATTAGGTTTAGGGGTAGGG
>NW_028327707.1:265176-277676 GCF_031878675.1 Megascapheus bottae | reverse complement strand
GGTTAGGGTTGGGGTTAGGGTAAGGGTAAGTGTTAGGGTTAGGGTTAAGGTTAGGATAAGGGTTAGGATTAGGGTTAGGGTTAGGGTTAGGGTTAAGGAAAGGATAAGGGTTAGGGTAAAGTTTAGGTTTAGGGTTAGGATTAGGGTTAAGGTTAGGGTTAGGGTTAGGGTAAGGGTAAGGGTAAGGGTTAGGGTTAGGGTTAGGGTTAGGTTTAAGTTTAGGTTTATGGTTACAGTTAGGGTTAGGGTGAGGGTTAGGGTAAGGGTATGCGTTATGGTTAGGGTTAGGGTTAGGGTTAGCGATAGGGTAAGTGTTAGGGTTAGGGTTAGTGTTAAGGTAAGGGTAAGGGTTAGGGTTAGGGTTAGGATTAGGTTTAGGGTAAGGGTTAGGGTTAGGGTTAGGTTTAGGGTTAAGGTAAGTGTAAGGGTTAGGGTTAGGGTTAGGATTAGGTTTAGGGTAAGGGTTAGGGTTAGGGTTAGGGTTAGGGTTAAGGTAAGGCTAAGGGTTAGGGTTAGGGTTAGGGTTAGGGTTAGTATACGGATAAGGGTTAGGTTAGGGTTAGGGTTAGGGTTAGGGTTAGGGTAAGGGTTAGGGTTAGGGTTAGGGTTAGGTTTTGGGTTAGGTTTAGGGTTAGGGTTAGGGTAAGGGTAAAGGTTAGGGTTAGGGTTAGGGTTAGGTTTAAGTTTAGGTTTATGGTTACAGTTAGGGTTAGGGTGAGGGTTAGGATAAGGGTATGCGTTATGGTTAGGGTTAGGGTTAGCGATAGGGTAAGTGTTAGGGTTAGGGTTAGGGTTAAGGTAAGGGTAAGGGTTAGGGTTAGGGTTAGGATTAGGTTTAGGGTAAGGGTTAGGGTTAGGGTTATGGTTAAGGTAAGTGTAATGGTTAGGGTTAGGGTTAGGATTAGGTTTAGGGTAAGGGTTAGGGTTAGGGTTAGGGTTAAGGTAAGGCTAAGGGTTAGTGTTAAGGTTAGGGTTAGGGTTAGGATTAGGGTAAGGGTATGGTTTAGGTTTAGGTTTAGGTTTAGGTTTAAGGTAAGGGTAAGGGTTAGGGTTAGGGTTAGGGTTAGGGAAAGGGTTACGGTTAGGTTTAGGGTTAGGGTAGGGGTTAGGGTAAGGGTAAGTGTTGTGGTAAGGTTTAGAGTTAGGATAAGGTAAGGGTTAGGGTTAGGGTTAGGATTAGGGCTTAGGGTTAGGGTTAGGGTTAGGGGTTAGGATTAGGGTTAGGGTTAGGAAAAGGGTAAGGGTTAGGGTTAGCGTTAGGGTAAGGGTAAGGGTAAGGGAAAGGGTTAGGGTTAGGGTTAGGGTTATGTTAAGGGTTGGGGTTAGGGTAAGGTTTAGGGTAAGGTTTAGTGGCAGGGTTAGGGTAAGTGTTAGGGTTAGGGTTAGTGTTAGGTTTAGAGTTAGGGTTAGTGTTAGGGAAAGGGTAAGATTTAGGGTTAGGGTTAGGGTTAGGTTTAGGGTTAGAGTTAGGGTTAGGGTTAGGATAAGGGTTAGGGTTAGGGTTAGGGTTAGGGTTACGGTTAGGGTAAAGGTAAGTGTTAGTGTTAGGGTTAGGGTTAGGGTAAATGTTAGGGTAAGGTTTAGGGTTCCAGTTAGGGTTAGGGTTAGGGTTAGGGTTAGGGTTAGTTTTAGGCTTAGGGTTAGGGTTAGGGTTAGGGTAAGGGTTAGGGTTCAGGTTAGGGTTAGGTTTAGGGTTAGGTTTAGGGTAAGGGCTAGGGTTAGGGTTAGGGTTAGGTTTAGGGAAAGTAAGGGTTAGGGTTAAGGTTAGGTTTAGGGTTAGGGTTAGGGTTAAGGTTAGTTTTAGGGTTTCGGTAAGGGTAAGGTTTAGGGTTAAGGTTATGGTTAGGGTTAGGGTTAGGTTTAGGGTTAGATTTAGGGTAAGGGTAAATGTTATGTTTGGTTTAGGTTAGGTTTAGGTTTAGGGTTAGGGTTAGGGTTAGGGAAAGTAAGGGTTAGGGTTAAGGTTAGGTTTAGGGTTAGGGTAAGGGTTAGAGTTAACTTTAGGGTTAGTTAAGGGTAAGGGTTAGGGTTAGGGTTAGGGTTAGGGTTAGGATAAGAGTTAGGGGTTAGGGTTAGGGTTAGGGTAAGGTTTAGGGTTAGGGTTAGGGTTAGGTTAAGGGTAAATGTTAGGTTATGGTTAGGGTTAGGGTTAGGTTTAGGTTTAGGGTTAGGTTAGGGTTAGGGTTAGGGTTAGGTTTAGGGTTAGGTTTAGTGTTGGGGTTAAGGTTAGGGTTAGGGTAACGGTTAGGGTTAGGGTTAGGTTTAGGGTAAGGGTTAGGGTGAGGGTTAGGGTTAGTTAATTGTAAGGGTTAGGGTTAGGATTAGGGTTAGGGTTAAGGTAAGGTTTAGAGATAGGCTTAGGGTTAGGGTTAGATTAGTGTTAGGGTTAGGGTAAGGGAAAGGGTTAGGGTTAGGGTTAGGTTTAGTGTTGGGGTAAGGTTAGGGTTAGGGTAAGGTTAGGGTTAGGGTTAGGTTTAGGGTTATGTTTAGTGTTAAGGTTAGGGTTAGTGTTAGGATTAGGGTAAGGTAAGGGTAAGGTTTAGGTTTAGGGTTAGGTTTAAGGTAAGGGTAAGGGTTAGGGTTAGGGTTAGATTTAGGGTAAGGGTTACGGTTAGGTTTAGAGTAAGGGTAAGGTTTAGGTTACGGTTAGGGTTTGGGTAAGGGTCAGGGTTCAGGTTAGGGTTATTGTTAGGGTAAGTGTTAGGGTAAGGGTTAGGGTTCAGGTTAGGGTTAGGGTTAGGGTTAGGGTTAGGGTTAGTTTTAGGCTTATGGTTAGGGTTAGGGTTAGGGTAAGGGTAAGGGTTAGGTTTCAGGTTAGGGTTAGGTTTAGTGTTAGGGTTAGGGTAAGGGTTAGGGTTAGGGTTAGGGTTAGGGAAAGTAAGGGTTAGGGTTAAGGTTAGGTTTAGGGTTAGGGTTAGGGTTAGGGTTAGGGTTAATGTTAGGGTTAGGGTTACGGTAAGGGTAAGGGTTAGGGTTAGGTGTAAGGTTAGGGTTAGGGTAAGGGTAAGGGTTAGGGTTAGGGTTAGGGTTAGGTTTAGCGTTAGGGTTAGGGTTAGGGTTAGGGTAAGGGTAAGGGTTAGGGTTAGGTGAAAGGTTAGGGTTAGGGTTAGGTTTAGGATTAGGTTTAGGTTAAGGGTAAGTGTTATGTTTAGGTTTAGGGTTAGGTTTAGCTTTAGGGTTAGGGTTAGGGTTAGGGAAAGTAAGGGTTAGGGTTAAGGTTAGGTTTAGGGTTAGGGTTAGGGTTAGAGTAAGGGTAAGGGTTAGGGTTAGAGTTAGGGTTAGGGTTAGGGTAATGGTAAGGGATAGGGTTAGGGATATTGTTAAGGTTAGGGTTAGGGTTATGGTTAGGGTTAGAATAAGGGTAAGGTTTAGGGTTAGGTTTAAGGTTAGTGTTAGTGTAAGGGTAAGTGTTAGTGTTAGGGTTAGGGTTAGCGTTAGGGTAAGGTTTAGGCTTAGGGTTAGGTTTAGGTTTAGGGTTGGGTTTAAGGTTAGGGTTAGGGTTAGGAAAGGGGAAGGGTTAGTTTTAGTGTTAGGGTAGGGTTAGGGTAAGGGTAAGGGTTAGTGGTAGGTTTAGGGATAAGTGTTACGGTTAGAGGTAGGTTTAGGGTTAGGGTTAGGGTAAGGGTAAGGGATAGGGTTAGGGATAGGGTTAGGGTTAGGGTTAGGGTTAGGGTTAGGGTTAGGGTAAGGGTAAGGGTTAGGGTTAGAGTTAGGGTTAGGTTTAGGTTTAGGGTTAGTGTTTGCGTAAGGGTAAGGTTTAGGTTAGGGTTAGGGTTAGGGTTAGGGTAAGGGTTAGGGTTAGGGTTAGGATAAGGTAAGGGTTAGGGTTAGGTTTAGGGTTAGGGTTAGGGTAAGGGTAAGGGTGAGGGTTAGGGTTAGGGTTAGGTTTAGGGTTAGGGTTATGGTTAGGGTTAGAGTAAGGGTAAGGTTTAGGGTTAAGGTTATGGTTAGGGTTAGGGTTAGGTTTAGGGTTAGATTTAGGGTAAGGGTAAATGTTATGTTTGGTTTAGGTTAGGTTTAGGTTTAGGGTTAGGGTTAGGGTTAGGGAAAGTAAGGGTTAGGGTTAAGGTTAGGTTTAGGGTTAGGGTTAGGGTTAAGGTTAGTGTTAGGGTTACGGTAAGGGTAAGGGTTAGGGTTAGGTAAGGTTAGGGTTAGGGTAAGTGTAAGGGTTAGGGTTAGGGTTAGGTTTAGGTTTAGGGTTAGGGTTAGGGTAAGGGTAAGGTTTAGGGTTGAGGTTATGGTTAGGGTTAGGTTTAGTGTTAGGGTTAGGGTTAGGGTTAGGGTTAGAGTTAACTTTAGGGTTAGTTAAGGGTAAGGGTTAGGGTTAGGGTTAGGGTTAGGGTTAGGGTTAGGATAAGAGTTAGGGGTTAGGGTTAGGGTTAGGGTAAGGTTTAGGGTTAGGGTTAGGGTAAGGTTAAGGGTAAATGTTAGGTTATGGTTAGGGTTAGGGTTAGGTTTAGGTTTAGGGTTAGGTTAGGGTTAGGGTTAGGGTTAGGTTTAGGTTAGGTTTAGTGTTGGGGTTAAGGTTAGGGTTAGGGTAACGGTTAGGGTTAGGGTTAGGTTTAGGGTAAGGGTTAGGGTGAGGGTTAGGGTTAGTTAATTGTAAGGGTTAGGGTTAGGATTAGGGTTAGGGTTAAGGTAAGGGTTAGAGATAGGCTTAGGGTTAGGGTTAGGTTTAGTGTTAGGGTTAGGGTAAGGGTAAGGGTTAGGGTTAGGGTTAGGTTTAGTGTTGGGGTTAAGGTTAGGGTTAGGGTAACGGTTAGGGTTAGGGTTAGGTTTAGGTTTATGTTTAGTGTTAAGGTTAGGGTTAGTGTTAGGATTAGGGTAAAGGTAAGGGTAAGGTTTAGGTTTAGGGTTAGGTTTAAGGTAAGGGTAAGGGTTAGGGTTAGGGTTAGATTTAGGGTAAGGGTTACGGTTAGGTTTAGAGTAAGGGTAAGGTTTAAGGTTACGGTTAGGGTTTGGGTAAGGGTTAGGGTTCAGGTTAGGGTTATTGTTAGGGTAAGTGTTAGGGTAAGGGTTAGAGTTCAGGTTAGGGTTAGGGTTAGGGTTAGGGTTAGTTTTAGGCTTATGGTTAGGGTTAGGGTTAGGGTAAGGGTAAGGGTTAGGTTTCAGGTTAGGGTTAGGTTTAGTGTTAGGGTTAGGGTAAGGGTTAGGGTTAGGGTTAGGGTTAGGGAAAGTAAGGGTTAGGGTTAAGGTTAGGTTTAGGGTTAGGGTTAGGGTTAGGGTTAGGGTTAATGTTAGGGTTAGGGTTACGGTAAGGGTAAGGGTTAGGGTTAGGTGTAAGGTTAGGGTTAGGGTAAGGGTAAGGGTTAGGGTTAGGGTTAGGGTTAGGTTTAGCGTTAGGGTTAGGGTTAGGGTTAGGGTAAGGGTAAGGGTTAGGGTTAGGTGAAAGGTTAGGGTTAGGGTTAGGTTTAGGATTAGGTTTAGGTTAAGGGTAAGTGTTATGTTTAGGTTTAGGGTTAGGTTTAGCTTTAGGGTTAGGGTTAGGGTTAGGGAAAGTAAGGGTTAGGGTTAAGGTTAGGTTTAGGGTTAGGGTTAGGGTTAGAGTAAGGGTAAGGGTTAGGGTTAGAGTTAGGGTTAGGGTTAGGGTAATGGTAAGGGATAGGGTTAGGGATATTGTTAAGGTTAGGGTTAGGGTTATGGTTAGGGTTAGAATAAGGGTAAGGTTTAGGGTTAGGTTTAAGGTTAGTGTTAGTGTAAGGGTAAGTGTTAGTGTTAGGGTTAGGGTTAGCGTTAGGGTAAGGTTTAGGCTTAGGGTTAGGTTTAGGTTTAGGGTTGGGTTTAAGGTTAGGGTTAGGGTTAGGAAAGGGGAAGGGTTAGTTTTAGTGTTAGGGTAGGGTTAGGGTAAGGGTAAGGGTTAGTGGTAGGTTTAGGGATAAGTGTTACGGTTAGAGGTAGGTTTAGGGTTAGGGTTAGGGTAAGGGTAAGGGATAGGGTTAGGGATAGGGTTAGGGTTAGGGTTAGGGTTAGGGTTAGGGTAAGGGTAAGGGTTAGGGTTAGAGTTAGGGTTAGGTTTAGGTTTAGGGTTAGTGTTTGCGTAAGGGTAAGGTTTAGGTTAGGGTTAGGGTTAGGGTTAGGGTAAGGGTTAGGGTTAGGGTTAGGATAAGGTAAGGGTTAGGGTTAGGTTTAGGGTTAGGGTTAGGGTAAGGGTAAGGGTGAGGGTTAGGGTTAGGGTTAGGTTTAGGGTTAGGGTTATGGTTAGGGTTAGAGTAAGGGTAAGGTTTAGGGTTAAGGTTATGGTTAGGGTTAGGGTTAGGTTTAGGGTTAGATTTAGGGTAAGGGTAAATGTTATGTTTGGTTTAGGTTAGGTTTAGGTTTAGGGTTAGGGTTAGGGTTAGGGAAAGTAAGGGTTAGGGTTAAGGTTAGGTTTAGGGTTAGGGTTAGGGTTAAGGTTAGTGTTAGGGTTACGGTAAGGGTAAGGGTTAGGGTTAGGTAAGGTTAGGGTTAGGGTAAGTGTAAGGGTTAGGGTTAGGGTTAGGTTTAGGTTTAGGGTTAGGGTTAGGGTAAGGGTAAGGTTTAGGGTTGAGGTTATGGTTAGGGTTAGGTTTAGTGTTAGGGTTAGGGTTAGGGTTAGGGTTAGAGTTAACTTTAGGGTTAGTTAAGGGTAAGGGTTAGGGTTAGGGTTAGGGTTAGGGTTAGGATAAGAGTTAGGGGTTAGGGTTAGGGTTAGGGTAAGGTTTAGGGTTAGGGTTAGGGTTAGGTTAAGGGTAAATGTTAGGTTATGGTTAGGGTTAGGGTTAGGTTTAGGTTTAGGGTTAGGTTAGGGTTAGGGTTAGGGTTAGGTTTAGGGTTAGGTTTAGTGTTGGGGTTAAGGTTAGGGTTAGGGTAACAGTTAGGGTTAGGGTTAGGTTTAGGGTAAGGGTTAGGGTGAGGGTTAGGGTTAGTTAATTGTAAGGGTTAGGGTTAGGATTAGGGTTAGGGTTAAGGTAAGGGTTAGAGATAGGCTTAGGGTTAGGGTTAGGTTTAGTGTTAGGGTTAGGGTAAGGGTAAGGGTTAGGGTTAGGGTTAGGTTTAGTGTTGGGGTTAAGGTTAGGGTTAGGGTAACGGTTAGGGTTAGGGTTAGGTTTAGGGTTATGTTTAGTGTTAAGGTTAGGGTTAGTGTTAGGATTAGGGTAAAGGTAAGGGTAAGGTTTAGGTTTAGGGTTAGGTTTAAGGTAAGGGTAAGGGTTAGGGTTAGGGTTAGATTTAGGGTAAGGGTTATGGTTAGGTTTAGAGTAAGGGTAAGGTTTAAGGTTACGGTTAGGGTTTGGGTAAGGGTTAGGGTTCAGGTTAGGGTTATTGTTAGGGTAAGTGTTAGGGTAAGGGTTAGGGTTCAGGTTAGGGTTAGGGTTAGGGTTAGGGTTAGTTTTAGGCTTATGGTTAGGGTTAGGGTTAGGGTAAGGGTAAGGGTTAGGTTTCAGGTTAGGGTTAGGTTTAGTGTTAGGGTTAGGGTAAGGGTTAGGGTTAGGGTTAGGGTTAGGGTTAGGGAAAGTAAGGGTTAGGGTTAAGGTTAGGTTTAGGGTTAGGGTTAGGGTTAGGGTTAGGGTTAGGGTTAATGTTAGGGTTAGGGTTACGGTAAGGGTAAGGGTTAGGGTTAGGTGTAAGGTTAGGGTTAGGGTAAGGGTAAGGGTTAGGGTTAGGGTTAGGGTTAGGTTTAGCGTTAGGGTTAGGGTTAGGGTTAGGGTAAGGGTAAGGGTTAGGGTTAGGTGAAAGGTTAGGGTTAGGGTTAGGTTTAGGATTAGGTTTAGATTAAGGGTAAGTGTTATGTTTAGGTTTAGGGTTAGGTTTAGCTTTAGGGTTAGGGTTAGGGTTAGGGAAAGTAAGGGTTAGGGTTAAGGTTAGGTTTAGGGTTAGGGTTAGGGTTAGAGTAAAGGTAAGGGTTAGGGTTAGAGTTAGGGTTAGGGTTAGCGTAATGGTAAGGGATAGGGTTAGTGATATTGTTAAGGTTAGGGTTAGGGTTATGGTTAGGGTTAGAATAAGGGTAAGGGTTAGGGTTAGGTTTAAGGTTAGTGTTAGTGTAAGGGTAAGTGTTAGTGTTAGGGTTAGGGTTAGCGTTAGGGTAAGGTTTAGGCTTAGGGTTAGGTTTAGGTTTAGGGTTGGGTTTAAGGTTACGGTTAGGGTTAGGAAAGGGGAAGGGTTAGTTTTAGTGTTAGGGTAGGGTTAGGGTAAGGGTAAGGGTTAGTGGTAGGTTTAGGGATAAGTGTTACGGTTAGAGGTAGGTTTAGGGTTAGGGTTAGGGTAAGGGTAAGGGATAGGGTTAGGGATAGGGTTAGGGTTAGGGTTAGGGTTAGGGTTAGGGTTAGGGTAAGGGTAAGGGTTAGGGTTAGAGTTAGGGTTAGGTTTAGGTTTAGGGTTAGTGTTTGCGTAAGGGTAAGGTTTAGGTTAGGGTTAGGGTTAGGGTTAGGGTAAGGGTTAGGGTTAGGGTTAGGATAAGGTAAGGGTTAGGGTTAGGTTTAGGGTTAGGGTTAGGGTAAGGGTAAGGGTGAGGGTTAGGGTTAGGGTTAGGTTTAGGGTTAGGGTTAGCGTTAGGTTTAGGTTTAGGGTAGGGTTAGGGTAAGGGTAAGGGTTAGGGTTAGGGTTAGGGTTAGGGTTAGGGTAAGGGTAAGCGTTAGGGTTAGGGTTAGGGTTAGTGTTAGGTGTTAGGGTAAGGGTTAGGGTTAGAGGATAGGGTTAGGGTTAGGGTTAGGGTTAGGTTTATTGTAAGGGTTAGGGTAAGAGGTTAGAGTTAGTGTTAGGGTTAGGTTAAGGGTTAGGGTTTGGGTTAGGTTAGGGTTAGGGTAAGGGTTAGGGTTAGGTTTCGTGTTAGGGTTAGGTTAAGGGTTAGCATTAGGGTTAGGGTTAGGGTTAGAATTAGGGTTAGGGTTTGGGTTAGAATTAGGGTAAAGGTAAGGGTTATGGTTAGGGTTAAGTTCAGGGGTAACGGTTAGGGTTAGTTTAAGGGTTAGGGTTAGGGTAAGGGAAAGGGATAGTGTTAGGGATAGGGTTAGGGTTAGGGTTAGGTATAGGGTTAGGGTTAGGGTTAGGATAAGGGTTAGGGTTAGGGTTAGGGTTAGGGTAAGGTTAAGGGTTAGGGTTAGTGTTAGGGTAAGAGTAAGGGTTAGGGTTAGGGTTAGGGTTAGGGTTAGGGTTAGGGTCAGGGTAAGGGTTAGGGTTAGGATTAGGATTAGGGAAAGGGTTAGGGTTAGGTTTAGGGTTAGGTTAGGGGTTAGGGTAAGTGTAAGTGTTGGGGTAAGGTTTAGAGTTAGGATAAGGGTAAGGGTTAGGGTTAGGGTTAGGATTACGGGTTAGGGTTAGGATTAGGGTTAGGAGTTAGGGTTAGGGTTAGGGTTAGGAAAAGGGTAAGGGTTAGGGTTAGCGTTAGGGTAAGGGTAAGGGTAAGGGTAAGGGTTAGGGTTAGTGTTAGGGTTATGTTAAGGGTTGGGGTTAGGGTTAGGGTTAGGATAACGGTTAGCTTTAGGGTTATGGTTAGGTTTAGGGTAAGAGTTAGGGTTAGGGTTAGGGTTAGGGTTAGGGTTAGGGTTAGGATTAGGGTTAGGGTTCGGGTTAGAGTTAGGGTAAAGGTAAGGGTTATGGTTAGGGTTAAGTTTACGGGTTACGGTTAGGGTTAGTTTAAGGGTTAGGGTTAGGGTAAGGGAAAGGGATAGTGTTAGGGATAGGGTTAGGGTTAGGGTTAGGTTTAGGGTTAGGGTTAGGGTTAGGATAAGGGTTAGGGTTAGGGTTAGGAATAGGGTAAGGTTAAGGGTTAGGTTTAGGGTTAGGGTTAGGGTAAGAGTAAGGGTTAGGGTTAGGGTTAGGGTTAGGGTAAGGGTTAGGGTAAGGGTAAGGGTTAGGGTTAGGGTTAGGGTTAGGGTTATGGTTAGGGTTAGAGTAAGGGTAAGGGTTAGGGTTAGAGTTAGGTTTAGGGTTAGGGTAAGGGTAAGGGATAGGGTTAGGGATAGGGTTAGGGTTAGGGTTATGATTAGGGTTAGAGTAAGGGTAAGGGTTAGGGTTAGAGTTAGATTTAGGGTTAAGTTTAGTGATAGTGTTTGCGTAAGGGTAAGGTTTAGGTTAGGGTTAGGTTTAGGGTTAGGGTAAGGGTTAGGGTTAGGGTTAGGGTTAGGTATAGTGTTGGGGTTAAGGTTAGGGTTAGGGTAACGGATAGAGTTAGGGTTAGGTTTAGGGTTATGTTTAGTGTTAAGGTTAGGGTTAGGATTAGGATTAGGGTAAGGGTATGGATTAGGTTTAGGTTTAGGTTTAAGGTAAGGGTAAGGGTTAGGGTTAGGGTTAGATTTAGGGTAAGGGTTACGGTTAGGTTTAGAGTAAGGGTAAGGTTTAGGGTTACGGTTGGGGTTAGGTTAAGGGTAAGTGTAAGGGTTAGGGTTAGGGTTAGGGTTATGTTTAGGGTTAGGGTCAGGATAAGGGTTAGGATTAGGGTTAGGGTTAGGGAAAGGGTTAGGGTTAGGTTTAGGGTTAGGGTAGGGGTTAGGGTAAGGGTAAGTGTTGGGGTAAGGTTTAGAGTTAGGATAAGGGTAAGGGTTAGGGTTAGGTTTAGGATTAGGGGTTAGGGTTAGGGTTAGGGTTAGGGGTTAGGATTAGGGTTAGGGTTAGAAAAAGGGTAAGGGTTAGGGTTAGCGTTAGGGTAAGGCTAAGGTTAAGGGAAAGGGTTAGGGTTAGGGTTAGGGTTATGTTAAGGGTTGGGGTTAGGGTTAGGGTTAGGATAACGGTTAGCTTTAGGGTTATGGTTAGGTTTAGGGTAAGAGTTAGGGTTAGGGTTAGGGTAAGTGTTAGGGTTAGGGTTAGGGTAAGGTTTAGGGTAAGGTTTAGTGGTAGGGTTAGGGTAAGTGTTAGGGTTAGGGTTAGTGTTAGGTTTAGAGTTAGGGTTAGGGTTAGGGAAAGGGTAAGATTTAGGGTTAGGGTTAGGGTTTGGTTTAGGGTTAGAGTTAGGGTTAGGGTTAGGATAAGGGTTAGGGTTAGGGTTAGGGTTAGGGTTATGGTTAGGGTAAAGGTAAGTGTTAGTGTTAGGGTTAGGGTTAGGGTAAATGTTAGGGTAAGGTTTAGGGTTCCGGTTAGGGTTAGGGTTAGGGTTAGTTTTAGGCTTAGGGTTAGGGTTAGGTTTAGGGTAAGGGTTAGGGTTCAGGTTAGGGTTAGGTTTAGGGTTAGGTTTAGGGTAAGGGTTAGGGTTAGGGTTAGGGTTAGGTTTAGGGAAAGTAAGGGTTAGGGTTAAGGTTAGGTTTAGGGTTAGGGTTAGGGTTAGGGTTAGGGTTAGGGTTACGGTAAGGGTAAGGGTTAGGGTTAGGGTTAGTTTTAGGCTTAGGGTTAGGGTTAGGGTTACGGTAAGGGTTAGGGTTCAGGTTAGGGTTAGGTTTAGGGTTAGGTTTAGGGTAAGGGTTAGGGTTAGGGTTAGGGTTAGGTTTAGGGAAAGTAAGGTTTAGGGTTAAGGTTAGGTTTAGGGTTAGGGTTAGGGTTAGGGTTAAGGTTAGGGTTAGGGTTACGGTAAGGGTTAGGGTTAGGTGTAAGGTTAGGGTTAGGGTAAGGATAAGGGTTAGGGTTAGGTTTAGGTTTAGGGTTAGGGTTAGGGTTAGAATAAGGGTAAGGTTTAGGGTTAAGGTTATGGTTAGGGTTAGGTTTAGGTTTAGGGTTAGGTTTAGGGTAAGGGTAAATGTTATGTTTAGGTTTAGGGTTAGGTTTAGGTTTAGGGTTAGGGGTAGGGTTAGGGAAAGTAAGGGTTAGGGTTATGGTTAGGTTTAGGGTTAGGGTTAGGGTTAAGGTTAGGGTTAGGGTTACGGTAAGGGTAAGGGTTACGGTTAGGTAAGGTTAGGGTTAGGGTTAGGGTTCGGTTAAGTGTTAGGTTTAGGGTTAGGGTTAGAGTTAGGTTAAGGGTAAATGTTAGGTTATGGTTAGGGTTAGGTTTAGGGTTAATTTTAGGGTTAGGGTTAGGGTTAGTTAATTGTAAGGGTTAGGGTTAGGATTAGGGTTAGGGTTACGGTAAGGGTAAGGGTTAGGGTTAGGTTTAAGGTTAGGGTTAGGGTAAGGATAAGGGTTAGGGTTAGGTTTAGGGTTAGGGTTAGGTTTAGGTTTAGGTTTAGGGTTAGGGTTAGAGTAAGGGTAAGGTTTAGGGTTAAGGTTATGGTTAGGGTTAGGGTAAGGGTTAGGGTTAGGATTAGGGTTAGGTTTAGGGAAAGTAAGGGTTAGGGTTAAGGTTAGGTTTAGGGTTAGGGTTAGGGTTAGGGTTAAGGTTAGGGTTAGGGTTACGGTAAGGGTAAGGGTTAGGGTTAGGTGTAAGGTTAGGGTTAGGGTAAGGGTAAGGGTTAGGGTTAGTTTTAGGGTTAGGGTTAGGTTTAGGGTTTGGGTTAGGGTTAGGGTTAGAGTAAGGGTAAGGTTTAGGGTTAAGGTTATGGTTAGGGTTAGGGTTAGGTTTAGGGTTAGGTTTAGGGTAAGGGTAAATGTTATGTTTAGGTTTAGGGTTAGGTTTAGGTTTAGGGTTAGGGTTAGGGTTAGGGAAAGTAAGGGTTAGGGTTAAGGTTAGGTTTAGGGTTAGGGTA
>NW_028327707.1:249910-264976 GCF_031878675.1 Megascapheus bottae | reverse complement strand
TTTACCCTAACCCTAACCCTAACCCTAACCCTAACTCTAACCCTTACGCTTACCCTAACCCTAACCCTAACGCTAACCCTTATCCTTACCCTAAACCTAACCCGAGCCCTTACCCTAACCCTAAACCTAACCCTAAACTTAATGCTTACCCTAACCATAACCCTAATCCTAACTTTAACCCTTAACCTTACCCTAACACTAACCCTAACCCTAAACCTAACACTAACCCTAACCTTAACCCTAACCCTTACCCTTACCCTAACCCTAACCCTAAACCTAAATCTAACCCTAACCCTTACCCATACCCAAACCTAACACTCATGTTAACCCTAACCCTAAACATAAACCTAACCCTAACTCTAACTCTTATCCTTTCCCTAACCCTAACTGTAACATTAACCCTAAACCTAACCCTAAACCTAACCCTAACCATAACCCTAACCCTAACCCTAACATTAACCATTAACCTAACCCTAACACCAACCCTAACCCCTAACGATAACCCTTACACTAACCATAACCCTAACCCTAACCCTAACCACTAACCCTAACCGTAACCCTAACCGTAACACCTAACCCTAACCCTGCCCTAACCCTTACCCTTATCCTAACCCTCACCCTAACCATAACACTTACCCTTTCCCTAAGCCCAATCTTAACCCTAACCCTAACAATAACCCTTACCCTAAACCTAACCCTAACCCTAACCCTTACCCTTACCCTAAACCTAAACCTAACCCTTACCTAACCTAACCGTAACACTTACCCTTACCCTAACCATAACCCTAACCCTAAACCTTACCCTTACCCTAAACCTAACCCTAACCCATACCCTAAAACTCACCCTAAACGTAACCCTAACCCTTACCCTTACCTTAACCTAACCCTTACACTAACCCTTACCCTTACCCTAATGCTAAACCTGACCCTAACCTTAGCTCTAACCTTCAACATACACTTACCCTAACCCTAACCCTACCCCTAAACCTAAACCTAACCCCTACTCTTACCCTAACACTAACCCTAACCTTAACCCTAACCCTAACCCTAAACCTAACCTTAAACCTAACCCTTATCCTTTCCCTAACCCTAACCCTAACCTTAACCCTTACCCTAAACCAACCCTAACCCTAACCCTTACCCTTACCCTAACCCTAAAACTAGGCCTTTCCCTTACCCTAACCCTAACCCTAAACCTAAACCTAACCATTCCCCTTACTCTAACCCTAACCCTAACCCTAATATTAACCCTAACCCTTCCCCTTACCCTAACCCTAAACCTAACCCTAACCCTAAACGTAAACCTAACCCTAACCCTTACCCTAACCCTAACCCTATCCTTAACCCTAACCCTAACCCTAATCCTAACCCAATCCCTAACCGTAACCCTTACCCTAACCCTAACCCTAATCCTAACCCTAACCCTAAACCTAACCCTAACCCTAACTCTAACCCTAAACCTAAACCTAAACCTAACTCTAACCCTAAACCTATCCCTTACCCTAACCCTAACCCTAACCCTAACCCATACCCTAAACCTAACCCTAAACCTAACCCTAACCCTTACCCATACCTTAAACCTAACACTTACCCTAACCCTTACCCTTACCCTAATGCTAAACCTGACCCTAACCCTAGCTCTAACCTTCAACATACCCTTACCCTAACCCTAACTCTAAACCTAAACCTAACCCTAACTCTTACTCTAACCCTAACCCTAACCTTAACCCTAACCGTAACCCTAAACCTAACCTTAAACCTAACCCTTATCCTTTCCTTAACCCTAACCCTAACCCTAACCCTTACCCTAACCCTAACCCTAACCCTAACCCTTACCCTTACCCTAACCCTAAACCTAAGCCTTACCCTTACCCTAACCCTAAACCTAACATTAACCCTAACCCTTCCCCTTACCCTAACCCTAAGCCTAACCCAAACCCTAAACGTAACCCTAACCCTAACCCTAACTCTATCCCTAACCCTAACCCTTACCCTAACCCTAACCCTAACCCTAACCCTAAACCTAACCCTAACCCTTACCCTAACCCTAACCCTAAACCTAACCTAATCGTTACCCTTCCCTAACCCTAACCCTAAACTTAACCCTAACCCTAACACTAACCCTAACCCTAACACTTACCCTACCCTAACCCTAACCATAAACTTAACCCTAACCCTAACACTATACCTAACCCTGCCCTTTACCCTTACTCTAACCCTAAACCTAAACCTAACTCTAACCGTAACCCTAACCGTAAAGCAACCCTAACCCTTACCCTTACCCTAACCCTAAACCTAACCCTAACTCCAACCCTTAACCTAACCCTAACCCTAAACCTAACACTAACACTTACCCTTACCTTAACCCTAACCCTAACTCAAAAGATAACCATAACACTTACCCTAACCCTAACACATACCCTAACCCTAACCCTAACATTAAACCTAACACTAACCCTAACCATAAACCTAACTCCTAAACCTATCCCTTACCTAAACCCTAACCTTAAACCTAACCCCTAACAATAACCCTTACCCGAACCCTAACCCTAACCCTAAACCTAACCCTTACCCTTAACCTAACCCTAACTTTAACTCTAACCCTAACCCTAACCCTAATCCCTACCATAACCCTACTCAGAAATCTAAACCTAACCCTTACACTTACCCTAACCCCAACCCTAAACCTAACCCTAACACTAAACCTAACCCTTAACCCAACCCTAACCCTAATCCTAACCCTAACCCTTACCCTTACCCTAAACCTAACCTAACCCTAAACCTAACCCTAACCCTTACCCTTACCCTAACCCTACCCTAACCCTCAACCTAACGCTAACCCTAACCCTAAACCTAACCCTAACCCTAACCCTCACCCATACCCTTACCCTAACCCTAACCCTAAACCTAACCCTAACCCTTACCTTATCCTAACCCTAACCCTAACCCTTACCCTAACCCTAACCCTAACCCTAACCTAAACCTTACCCTTACGCAAACACTAACCCTAAACCTAAACCTAACCCTAACTCTAACCCAAACCCTTACCCTAACCCTAACCCTTACACTTACCCTTAACCTAACCCTAACCGTAACCCTAAACCTTACCCTTACTCTAAACCTAACCCTAACCCTTACCCTAAATCTAAACCTAACCCTAACCCTTACCCTTAACTTGAACCAAAACCTAAACCTAAACCATACCCTTACCCTAATCCTAACCCTAACCATAACCTTAACACTAAACATAACCCTAAACATAACCCTAACCCTATCCGTTACCCTAACCCTTACCCTAACCATAAACCTAACCCTAACCCTTACCCTAACCCTAACCCTAACCGTAACCCTAACCCTTACCCTGAACCTAACCCTAAACCTAAACCTAACCCTAACCCTAACCCTAACCCTTACCCTTACTCTAACCCTAACCATAACCCTAACCCTAACCTTAACAATATCCCTAACCCTATCCCTTACCCTTACCCTAACCCTAACCCTAACCCCTAACTCTAACCCTAACACTTACCCTTACTCTAACCCTAACCCTAACCCTAAACCTAACCTTAACCCTAACCCTTACTTTCCCTAACCTTAACCCTAACCCTAAAGCTAAACCTAACCCTAAACCTAAACATAACACTTACCCTTAACCTAAACCTAATCCTAAACCTAACCCTAACCCTAAACTTACACCTAACCCTAACCTTACACCTAACCCTAACCCTTACCCTTACCGTAACCCTAACCCTAACCCTAACCCTAAACCTAACCTTAACCCTAACCCTTACTTTCCCTAACCCTAACCCTAACACTTACCCTAACGCCAACCCTAACCCTAAACCTAACCCTCACCTGAAACCTAACCCTTACCCTTACCCTAACCCTAACCCTAACCATAAGCCTAAAACTAACCCTAACCCTAACCCTAACCCTAACCTGAACCCTAACCCTTACCCTAACACTAACCGTAACCTTAAACCTTATCCTTACTCTAAACCTAACCGTAACCCTTACCCTAAATCTAACCCTAACCCTAACCCTTACCCTTACCTTAAACCTAACCCTAAACCTAAACCTTACCCTTACCTTTACCCTAATCCTAACACTAACCCTAACCTTAACACTAAACATAACCCTAAACCTAACCCTAACCCTAACCGTTACCCTAACCCTAACCTTAACCCCAACCTAAACCTAACCCTAAACCTAACCCTAACCCTTACCCTTACCCTAACCCTAACACTAAACCTAACCCTAACCCTAACCCTATCTCTAACCCTTACCTTAACCCTAACCCTAATCCTAACCCTAACCCTTACAATTAACTAACCCTAACCCTAACCCTAACCCTAACCCTAACCCTAACCCTAAACGTTACCCTAACCCTAACCTTAACTCCAACTCTAAACCTAACCCTAACCCTAACACTAACCTAACCCTAATCCTAACCCTAACCCTAACCCTAACCATAGCCTAACATTTACCCTTAACCTAACCCTAATCCTAAACCTTACCCTAACCCTAACCCTAAAACCTAACTCTTATCCTAACCCTAACCCTAACCCTAACCCTAACCCTAACCCTTACCCTTAACTAACCCTAACGTTAACTCTAACCCCAACCCTAACCCTAACCCTAAACCTAACCCTAACCATAACCTTAACCCTAAACCTTACTATTACCCTAACCCTAACCCTAACCCTAAAACTAACCCTAACCCTAACCTTACACATACACTAACCCTTACCCTTACCGTAACCCTAACACTAAACTTAACCCTAACCCTAACCCTAAACCTAACCTTTACCCTAACCCTTACTTTCCCTAACCCTAACCCTAACCCTAAACCTAAACCTAACCCTAAACCTAAACATAACATTTACCCTTACCCTAAACCTAACCGTAAAGCTAACCCTAACGCTAACCACAACCTTAACCCTAAACCTTACCATTACTCTAACCCTAACCATAACCCTAACCCGAAACCTAACCCTAACCCTAAACCTAACCCTAACCCTTACCCTTACCCTAACCCTAAAATTACACCTAACCCTAACCCTTACCCTTACCGTAACCCTAACCCTAACCTTAACCCTAACCCTAACCCTAACCCTAAACCTAACCTTAACCCTACCCTTACTTTCCCTAAACCTAACCCTAACCCTAACCGTAACCCTTACCCTAAACCTAACCCTAAACCTAACCCTAACCTGAACCCTAAACCTTACCCTAACCCTAACCCTAACCCTAAGCCTAAAACTAACCCTAACCCTAACCTTCACCCTAACCGGAACCCTAACCCTTACCCTAACATTTCTACCCTAACCCTAACCCTAACACTAACACTTACCTTTACCCTAACCGTAACCCTAACCCTAACCCTAACCCTACCCTTATCCTAACCCTAACCCTAACTCTAACCCTAAACCTAACCCTAACCCTAAACCTAAATCTTACCCTTTCCCTAACCCTAACCCTAACCCTAAACCTAACACTAACCCTAACCCTAACACTTACCCTACCCCTACCACTAAACCTTACCCTAAACCTTACCCTAACCCTAACCGTAACCCTAACCCTAACACTTACCCTAACCCTAACCCTAACTCTTACCCTAAACCTAACCATAACCCTAAAGCTAACCGTTATCCTAACCCTAACCCTAACCCCAACCCTTAACATAACCCTAACCCTAACCCTAACCCTTACCCTTACCCTTACCCTTACCCTAACGCTAACCCTAACCCTTACCCTTTTCCTAACCCTAACCCTAACCCTAACCCCTAACCCTAACCCTAACCCTAACCCCTAATCCTAACCCTAAACCTAACCCTTACCCTTATCCTAACTCTAAACCTTACCCCAACACTTACCCTTACCCTAACCCCTACCCTAACCCTAAACCTAACCCTAAACCTTTCCCTAACCCTAACCCTAACCCTAACCCTTATCCTGACCCTAACCCTAAACATAACCCTAACCCTAACCCTAACCCTTACACTTACCCTTAACCTAACCCTAACCGTAACCCTAAACCTTACCCTTACTCTAAACCTAACCATAACCCTTACCCTAAATCTAAACCTAACCCTAACCCTTAACCTTACCTTAAACCAAAACCTAAACCTAAACCATACCCTTACCCTAATCCTAACCCTAACCATAACCTTAACACTAAACATAACCCTAACCTAACCCTAACCCTATCCGTTACCCTAACCCTTAACCTAACCCTAACATGAAACCTAACCCTAACCCTTACCCTAACCCTAACCCTAACCTAACCCTGACCCTAACCCTTAACCTAACCCTAACTCTAACCTCTTACCCTAACCCTTACAATAAACCTAACCCTAAACCTAACCCTAACCCTATCCTCTAACCCTAACCCTAACCCTTACCCTAACCCTAACCTTAAACCTAACCCTAACCCTAACCCTATCTCTAACCTTACCTTAACCCTAATCCTAACCCTAACAATTAGCCTAAACCTAACACTAACCCTAACACTAAACCTAACCCTAACCATAATCTTAACCCTAAAACTTACCCTTACGCTAACATTAACCCCAACACTAAACCTCACCCTAACCCTAACCCTAACCCTTACCCTTACCCTAACCCTAACCCTTACCCTAGCCCTAAACCTAACCCTAACCCAAACCCTAACCCTAACCCTAACTCTAAACCTAACTCTAAGCATAACCTTAACCCTAAAACTTACCCTTACCCTAACCCTAACCATAACACTAAACCTAACCCTAAACCTAACCCTAACACTTACTCATACCCTAACCCTAACCTTACACCTAACCCTAACCCTTACCCTTACCGTAACCCTAACCCTAACCTTAACCCTAACCCTAACCCTAAACCTAACCTTAACCCTAACCCTTACTTTCCCTAACCCTAACCCTAACCCTAAACCTAAACCTAACCCTAAACCTAACCTTAACCTAACCCTTACTTTCCCTAACCCTAACCCCAACCCTAAACCTAAACCTAACCCTAAACCTAAACATAAGAGTTACCCTTACCCTAAACCTAATCCTAAACCTAACCCTAACCCTAACCATAATTTTACCCTAAACCTTTCCCTTACCCTAACCCTTACCCTTACCGTAACCCTAACCCTAACCTTAACCCTAACAATAACCCTAACCCTAACCCTAAACCTAACCTTAACCCTAACTCTTACTTTCCCTATACCTAACCCTAACCCTAACCCTTACCCTAACCCTAACCCTAAACATAACCCTAACCTGAACCCTAACCCTTAACCTTACCCTAACCCTAACCCTAACCATAACCCTAAAACTAACCCTAACCCTAACCCTAACCCTAACCTGAACCCTAACCCTTACACTAACACTTACCCTAACCCTAACCCTAACCTGAACCCTAACCCTTACCCGAACCCTAACCGTAACCCTAAACCTTACCCTTACTCTAACCCTAACCCTAATCCTTACCCTAAATCTAACCCTAACCCTAACCCTAACCCTTACCTTAAACCTAATCCTAAACCTAAACCTTACCCTTACCCTAATCCTAACCCTAACCCTAACCTTAACACTAAACATAACCCTAAACCCAACCCTAACCCTAAGCGTTACCCTAACCCTAACCTTAACCCCAACACTAAACCTAACCCTAACCCTAACCCTAACCCTTACCCTAACCCTAACCCTAAACCTAACCCTAACCCTAACCCTATCTCTAACCCTTACCTTAACCCTAACCCTAATCCTAACCCTAACCCTTACAGTTAACTAACCCTAACCCTAACCCTAAAATTAACCCTAAACCTAACCCTAACACTAACCCTAACATTTACCCTTAACCTAACCCTAACCCTAACCCCAAACATTACCCTTAATTAACCCTAACGTTAACTCTAACCCTAACACTAACCCTAACCCTAACACTAAACCTAACCCTAACCATAACCTTAACCCTAAATCTTACCCTTACCCTAACCCTAACCCTAACACTAAACCTAACCCTAAACCTAACCCTAACCCTTACCCTTACCCTAACCCTAACCCTACATCTAACCCTAACTCTTACCCTTACCGTAACCCTAACCCTAACCTTAACGCTAACCCTAACCCTAAACTTAACCTTAACCCTAACCCTTACTTTCCCTAACCCTAACCCTAACCCTAAACCTAAACCTAACCCTAAACCTAAACATAACACTTACCCTTACCCTAAACCTAATCCTAAACCTAAACCTAACACTAACCTTACACCTAACCCTAACCCTTACCCTTACCCTAAAGCTAACCCTAACCCTAAACCTAACCCTAACCTTACACCTAACCCTAACCCTTACCCTTACCGTAACCCTAACCCTAACATTAACCCTAACCCTAACCCTAACCCTAAACCTAAACTTAACCCTAACCCTTACTTTCCCTAACCCTAACCCTAACCCTAACCCTTACCCTAACCCTAACCCTAAACCTAACCCTAACCTGAAACCTAACCCTTACCCTTACCCTAACCCTAACCCTAACCATAAGCCTAAAACTAACCCAAACCCTAACCCTAACCCTAACCTGAACCCTAACCCTTACCCTAACACTTACCCTAACCCTAACCCTAACCTGAACCCTAACCCTTACCCAAACCCTAACCGTAACCCTAAACCTTACCCTTACTCTAAACCTAACCGTAACCCTTACCCTAAATCTAACCCTAACCCTAACCCTTATCCTTACCTTAAACCTAACCCTAAACCTAAACCTTACACTTACCCTTACCCTAATCCTAAACCTAACCCTAACCTTAACACTAAACATAACACTAAACCTAACCGTAACCCTAACCGTTACCCTAACCCTAACCTTAACCCCAACACTAAACCTAACCATAACCATAACCCTAAAACTTACCCTTACCCAAACCCTAACCTTAAACCTAACCCTAACCCTAACCCTATCTCTAACCCTTACCTTAACCCTAATCCTAATCCTAACCCTAACCCTTACAATTAACTAACCCTAACCCTAACACTAAAATTAACCCTAAACCTAACCCTAACCATAAACTAACATTTACCCTAAACCTAACCATAACCCTAACCCTAAACCTTACCCTAACCCTAACCCTAAACCCTAACTCTTATCCTAACCGTAACCCTAACGCTAACCCTAACCCTAACCTTACCCTTAACTAACCCTAACGTTAACCCTAACCCTAACCCTAACCCTAACCCTAACCCTAACACTAAACCTAACCCTAACCATAACCTTAAACCTAAACCTTACCCTTACCCTAACCCTAACCCTAACCCTAAACCTAACCCTAACCCTAACCCTTACACTTACCCTAACCCTAACCTTACCTAACCCTAACCCTTACCCTTACCGTAACCCTAACCCTAACCCTAACCCTAACCCTAAACCTAACCTTAAACCTAACCCTTACTTTCCCTAACATTAACCCTAACCCTAATCCTAACCCTAAAGCTAACCTTAACCCTAACCCTTACTTTCCCTAAACCTAACCCTAACCCTAACCCTAACCCTAACCCATACCCGAAACATAACCCTAAACCTAACCCTAACCTGAACCCTAACCCTTACCCTAACCCTAACCCTAACCCTAAGCCTAAAACTAACCCTAACCCTAACCCTAACCCTAACCCTAACCGGAACCCTAACCCTTACCCTAACATTTACCCTAACCCTAACCCTAACACTAACACTTACCTTTACCCTAACCGTAACCCTAACCCTAACCCTAACCCTAACCCTAACCCTTATCCTAACCCTAACCCTAACTCTAACCCTAAACCTAACCCTAACCCTAACCCTAAATCTTACCCTTTCCCTAACCCAAACCCTAACCCTAAACCTAACCCTAACCCTAACCCTAACACTTACCCTAACCCTACCACTAAACCTTACCCTAAATCTTACCCTAACCCTAACCCTAACCCTACCACTAAACCTTACCCTAAACCTTACCCTAACCCTAACCCTAACCCTAACCCTAACACTTATCCTAACCCTAACCCTAACCCTAACCCTAACCCTAACCCCAACCCTTAACATAACACTAACCCTAACCCTAACACTTACCCTTACCCTTACCCTAACCCTAACCCTACCCTTACCCTTTTCCTAACCCTAACCATAACCCCTAACCCTAACGCTAACCCCTAATCCTAACCCTAACCTTAACCCTTACCCTTATCCTAACTCTAAACCTTACCCCAGCACTTACCCTTACCCCAAACCCTACCCTAACCCTAAAGCTAACCCTAACCCTTACCCTAACCCTAACCCTAACCCTAACCCTTACCCTGACCCTAACCCTAAACATAATCCTAATCCTAACCCTAACCCTTACACTTACCCTTAACCTAACCCTAACCGTAACCCTAAACCTTACCCTTACTCTAAACCTAACCCTAACCCTTACCCTAAATCTAACCCTTACCCTAACCCTTACCCTTACCTTAAACCTAAACCTAAACCTAAACCTAAACCTTACCCTTACCCTAATCCTAACCCTAACCCTAACCTTAACACTAAACATAACCCTAAACCTAACCCTAACCCTAACCGTTACCCTAACCCTAACCTTAACCCCAACACTAAACCTAACCTTAATCCTAACCCTAACCCTTACCCTAACCCTAACCCTAAACCTAAGCCTAACCCTAACCCTATCTCTAACCCTTACCTTAACCCTAACCCTAATCCTAACTCTAACCCTTACAATTAACTAACCCTAACTCTACCCCTAAAATTAACCCTAACCTAACCCTAAACCTAACACTAACATTTACACTTAACCTAACCCTAACCCTAACCCTAAACCTTACCCTAACCCTAACCCTAGCCATTAACACTTACCCTAACCCTAACCCTAACCCTTACCCTTAACTAACCCTAACGTTAACTCTAAACCTAACCATAACCCTAACGCTAACCCTTACCCTAACCCTAACCCTAACCCTTACCCTTAACTAACCCTAACGTTAACTCTAAACCTAACCCTAACCCTAACCCTAACCCTAACCCTTACCCTAACCATAACCCTAAACCTAACCTTTACCATAACCCTAACCCTAATCCTAACCCTAACCCTTACCCTTACCCTAACCCTATCTAATCCTAAACCTAAACCTAACCCTAACCCTAAACCTAAACCTAACCCTAACCCTAACTCTAACCCTAAACCTTACCCTAACCCTACACCTAACCCTTACCCTAACCCTAACCCTAATCCTAAACCTAACCCTTACCCTAACCCTAAACCTAACCCTAACCTAAACTTTACTCTTATGCAAACACTAACCCTAACCTTAATCGTAACCCTAACTCAAACCCTAACCCTTACCCTTACTCTAACACTAACCATAACCCTAACCATAACCCTAACCCTATCCCTTACCCTTACCCTAACCCTAACCCTAACTCTAACCCTAACCCTTACCCTTACTCTAACCCTAACCCTAACCCTAACCCTAACCCTTACCCTAACCCTAACCCGAACCCTAACCCTTACTCTTACCCTAACCCTAACCCTAAACCTAACCCTTAACCTTACCCTAACCCTAACCCTAACCCTAACCCTTATCCTAACCCTAACCCTAACCCTAAACCTAACCCTAACCCTAACCCTATCCCTAACCCTATCCCTTACCATTACCCTACTCCTAACCCTTAAACTAACCCTAAACGTAACCCCTAAACTTAACCCTAACCATAACCCTTACCTTTACCCTAACTCTAACCCAAACCCTAACCCTAATCCTAACCCTAACACTAACCCTAACGCTGACCCTTAACCTAACCCTAACACGAAACCTAACCCTAACCCTTACCCTAACCCTAACCCTAACCTAACCCTAACCCTAACCGTTAACCTAACCCTAACACTAACTCTAACCTCTTACCCTAACCCTTACAATAAACCTAACCCTAAAACTAACCCTAATCCTATCCTCTAACCCTAACCCTTACCCTAACACCTAACACTAACCCTAACCCTAACCCTAAACCTAACCCTAACACTAAACCTAACCCTTACCCTTACCCTAACCATAACCCGAAACCTAACCCTAACCCTAAACCTAACCCTGACCCTAACCCTAACCCTAATCCTAACCCTAACCCTTACCCTTACCCTAACCCTACCCTAACCCTAAACCTAACGCTAACCCTAACCCTAAACCTAACCCTAACCTAACCCTCACCCTTACCCTTACCCTAACCCTAACCCTAAACCTAACCCTAACCCTTACCTCATCCTAACCCTAACCCTAACCCTTACCCTAACCCTAACCCTAACCCTAACCTAAACCTTACCCTTACGCAAACACTAACCCTAAACCTAAACCTAACCCTAACTCTAACCCTAACCCTTACCCTTACCCTTACCTAACCCTAACCCTAACCCTAACCCTAACTATATCCCTAACCCTATCCCTTACCCTTACCCTAACCCTAAACTTACCTCTAACCGAAACACTTGTCCCTAAACCTAACCCTAACCCTTACCCTTACCCTAACCCTAACCCTAATACGAAAACTAACCCTTCAACTTCCCCTAACCCTAACCCTAACCTTAAACCCAACCCTAAACCTAAACCTAACCCTAAGCCTAAACCTTACCCTAACGCTAACCCTAACCCTAACACTAACACTTACCCTTACCCTAACACTAACCCTAACCCTAACCCTAAGCATAACCCTTACCCTAACCCTAACCCTAACCCTAACCCTTACCCTAACCCTAACCCTAACACTAACCCTAAACCTTACCCTACCCTAAACCTAACCCTAAACCTAACCCGAAGCCTTACCCTAACCCTAACCCTAATCCTAACTTAATCCTTGCCCTTATCGTAACGCTACCCTAACCCTAAACCTAACCCTAACCCTAACGTTAACCCTAAACCTTACCCTTACCCTAACTCTAACCCTAAACCTAACAGTAACCCTAACCCTAACCCTTACCCTTACCCTAACCCTAACCCTAACCCTAAACCTAACCCTAACCCTTACCCTTACACTAACCCTAAACCTAACCCTAAGCCTAATCCTAACCTAACCCTAAACCTAACCCTTACCCTTACCTTAACCCTAACCCTAAACCTAACCCTAACCCTTACCCTTACCCTAACCCTAAACCTAACACTAACCCTAACCTTAACCTTAAACCTTACCCTTACCCTAACCCTAACAATAATTCTAAACCTAAACCTAACGCTAACCCCAACCCTAACACTTACCCTAACCCTAACCCTAACCCTAACCTAACCCTTATCCGTATACTAACCCTAACCCTAACCTTAACCCTAAACCTAACCCTAAACCTAACCCTTACTCTTACCCTAACCCTAACACTAAACCTAACCCTAACCCTAGCACTATCCCTAAACCTATACCTTACCCTTACCCTAACCCGAACCTTAAACCTAACCCTAACCGAAACCCCTACCCCTACCCCTAACCCTAACCCTTATCCTTACCCTAACCCTAAACCTAACCCTAAAACTAACCCTTACCCTTACCCTTAACCTAACCCTAACCCTAACCCTAACCCTAACCCTTAGCCTAACCTTAACCCTAAACCTAAACCTAACCCTAACTCTTACCCTAAACCTAATCCTAACCCTAACCCTAACCCTTACACTTACCTTAACCCTAACCCTAACCCTAACCCTAACCCTTACCCTAAACCTAACCCTAACCCTAACCCTTACCCTTACATTAACCCTAACACTAACCCTAACACTTACCCTATCGCTAACCCTAACCCTAACCCTAACCATAACGCATACCCTTATCCTAACCCTCACCCTATCCCTAACTGTAACCATAAACCTAAACTTAAACCTAACCCTAACCCTAACCCTAACCCTAACCTTTACCCTTACCCTAACCCTAACCCTAAACCTAACCCTAAACCTAACCCTAACCCTAACCCTAACCCTTACCCTAACCCTAACCCTAACCTAACCCTTATCCGTATACTAACCCTAACCCTAACCTTAACCCTAAACCTAACCCTAAACCTAACCCTTACTCTTACCCTAACCCTAACCCTAAACCTAACCCTAACACTAAAACTATCCCTAAACCTATACCTGACCCTTACCCTAACCCGAACCTTAAACCTAACCCTAACCGAAACCCCACCCCTACCCCTAACCCTAACCCTTACCCTTACCCTAACCCTAAACCTAACCCTAAAACTAACCCTTACCCTTACCCTTAACCTAACCCTAACCCTAACCCTAACCCTTAGCCTTACCTTAACGCTAACCCTAACCCTAACCCTAACCTTACCCTAAACCTAATCCTAACCTAACCCTAACCCTTACACTTCCCTTAACCATAACCCTAACCCTAACCCTAACCCTTACCCTAAACCTAATCCTAACCCTAACCCTAACCCTTACCCTTACCTTAACCCTAACACTAACCCTAACACTTACCCTATCGCTAACCCTAACCCTAACCCTAACCATAACGCATACCCTTATCCTAACCCTCACCCTAATCCTAACTGTAACCATAAACCTAAACTTAAACCTAACCCTAACCCTAACCCTAACCCTAACCCTAACCTTTACCCTTACCCTAACACTAACCCTAAACCTAACCCTAAACCTAACCCTAACCCTTACCCTAACCCTAACCCTAACTCTAACCCTTACCCTTACCCTAACCCTAACCCTAACCCTAACACTAAACCTAACCCTAACCCTAACCTTAACCATAAACCTTACCCTTACCCTAACCCTAACCTTTACCCTTACCTTAACCCTAATCCTAACCCTAACCCTAACTTTAACCCTAACCCTAACCGTGCCCCTTACCCTTATCCTAACCCTAACCCTAAACCTAACCCTAACCCTAACCCTACCCCTAACCCTATCACTTACACTTACCCTAACCATAACCCTAAATCTAACCCTAACCGTAACTCCTAACCCTAACCCTAACCCTAACCCTTACCCTAACCCTAACCCTAACCCTAACCCTAACCACTAACCCTAACCTAACCCTAACCCCTAAACCTAACGCTAACCCT
>NW_028327707.1:229910-247410 GCF_031878675.1 Megascapheus bottae | reverse complement strand
CTTATCCTAACCCTAACCCTAACTCTAACCCTAAACCTAAACCTAAACCTAACCCTGACACTTACCCTAACCCTAATCCTAACACTAACCCTAAACCTTACCCTAAACCTAACCCGAACCCTAACCCTAACACTTACCCTAAACCTAACCCTAACCCTAACCCTTACAATAACCCTAACACTAACCCTAACGCTAACCCTTATCCTAACCCTAACCCTAACCCTAACCCTAACCCTTAACATAACCCTAACACTAACTCTAACCTCTAACCCTAACCCTTACCTTAAACCTAACCCTAAACCTAACCCTAACCCTATCCTCTAACCCTAACCCTTACCCTAACCCCTAACACTATCCCTAACCCTAACCCTAACCCTTACCCTTATCTTAACCCTAACCCTAACCCTAACACTTACCCTTACCCTAACCCCTACCCTAACCCTAACCCTAACCCTTACCCTAACCCTAACCCTAATCCTAACCCTATCTTTTACCCTTACCCTAACCCTAAATCTAACCCTAACCCTTACCCTTATCCTAACCCTAACCCTAAACCTAACCCTAACCCTAACAATAACCCTAACACTTACCCTTACCCTAACCGTAACCCTAACCCTAACACTAACCCTTATCCTAACCCTAACCCTAACTCTAACCCTAAACCTAACCTAACCCTAACCCTTAACCTTACCCTAAACCTAACCCTAACCCTAACCCTAACCCTGACACTTACCCTAATACTAATCCTAACCCTAACCCTAAACCTTACCCCTAACTAACCCGAAATCTAACCCTAACCCTACACTTACCCTAAACCTAACCCTAACCCTAATCTGAACCATAACCCTTACCGTAACCCTAACACTAACCCTAACGCTAACCCTTATCCTAACCCTAACCCTAACCCTAACACTAACTCTAACCTCTAACCCTAACACTTACCCAAAACCTAACCCTAACCCTAACCCTAACCTCTAAACCTAACCCTTACCCTAACCCCTAACAGTAACCCTAACCCTAACCCTTATGCTTATCCTAACCCTAACCCTAACCCTTACCCTAACCCTAACCCTAATTCTACCCCTAACCTAACACTAACTCTAACCTCTAACCCTAACCCTTACCCTAAACCTAACCCTAAACCTAACCATAACCCTAACCCTAACACTAACCCTTACCCTTACCCTAACACTAACCCTAACCTTAACAATAACACTAACCTAAACCTAACCCTTACCATTACCCTAACCCTAAACCTAAACCTAAACTTAACTCTAACCCTTATCCTTTCCCTAACCCTTACCCTAACCCTAACCCTAAACCTAACCGTAATCATAAACCTAAGCCTTAACCTTACCCTAACCCTAAACCTAACCCTAAGCCTAAACCTAACCCTAACCATAACCCTAACACTGACCCTAACCCTAACCCTAACCCTAACCTAATCCTTACCCTTACCTTAAACCTAACCCTAAACTTAACCCTAAACCTAATCCTAACCCTAACCCTTACCCTTACCCTAACCCTAACCATAAACCTAACCCTAACTCTAACACTATACCTAACCCTACAATTTACCCTTACTGTAACCCTAACCCTGACCCTAACCCTAACCCTAACCCTTACCCTAACCCCTATCCTAACCCTAAACCTAACCCTAACCCTTACCCTAATCCTAACCCCAATCCTAACCCTAACCTTTACCCTTACCCTAACCCTAAAACTAACCCTAACCCTAACCCTAACCCTAACCCTTACCAGTACCCTAACCCTAACCCTAACCCTAACCATAACCTTATGCTTACTCTAAACCTAACCCTAAACCTTACCATAAGTCTAACCCTAACCCTAACCCTAACCCTTACCCTTACCTTAACCCTAATCCTAACCCAACAGCTTACCCTTACCCTTACCCTAACGCTAACCCTAACCCGTACCCAAACACATACCCTAACACATACCCTTACCCTAATCCTAGCACTAACCCTAACAGTAACCCTAAACCTAACCCTAAACCTAACCCTAACTAAAACCCTAACAGTTACCCTAACCCTAACCTTAACCCCAACACTAAACCTAACCCTAACCTAACCCTAAACCTTACCCTTACCCTAACCCTAACCCTAAACCTAACTCTAACCCTAACCCTATCCCTAAGCCTCACCTTAACCCTAACCCCAATCCTAACCCTAACCCATACCCTTACCCTAACCCTAACCCTAACCCTAAAACTAACCCTAACCCTAACCTTAACTCTAACCCTTACACTTACCCTATCCCTAACCCTAATCTAACCCTAAACTTAACCCTAACCCTAACACTTACCCTTACCCTAACCCTAAACCTAACCCTCACCCTAACCTTTACATTTAACCTAACCCTAACCCTAACGCTACCCCTTACCCTAACCCTAACCCTAACCCTAACTCTAACCCTTACCCTTAACCTAACCCTAAACCTAAACCTAACCCCTAACCTAACCCTAACCCTAAAACTTACCCTCACCCTAACCTTAACCCTAAACTTAACCCTTACCCTAACCATAAACCTAATCCTAACTCTAACCCTTAACCTTACCCTAACACTAACCCTAACCCTAAACCTAACCTTAACCCTAAACTTAAACCTAAGCCTTACCCTTACTCTAACCCTAACCCTAACCCTAAACCTAAACCTAACCCTAACCCTAACCCTACCCTAACACTTACCCTAACCCTAACCCCTAAACCTAACCCTAACCCTAACCCTTCCCTTATCCTAACCCTAAACATAACCCTAACACTTACCCTTACCCTAACACCAAACCTAACCCTAACCCTAAACCTTACCCTAACCCTAACCCTAACCTGAACCCTAAACCTTACCCTTACCCTAACCCTAACCCTAACCCTAACCTTAACCCTAACCCTAACCCTAACCTTTACCCTTACCTTAACCCTAATCCTAACCCTAACCATAACCTTAAACCTAACCCTAACCCTGCCCCTTACCCTTATCCTAACCCTAACCCTAAACCTAACCCTAACCCTAACCTTATCCCCAACCCTATCACTTACACTTACCCTAACCATAACCCTAAAACTAACCCTAACCGTAACTCCTAACCCTAACCCTAACCCTTACGCTAACCCTAACCCTAACCCTAACCCTAACCACTAACCCTAACCTAACCCTAACCCCTAAACCTAACCCTAACCCTAACCCTTCCCTTATCCTAACCCTAAACATAACCCTAACACTTACCCTTACCCTAACACCAACCCTAACCCTAACCCTAACCCTTACCATAAACCTAACCCTATTCCTAACCCTAAACCTTGCTCTTACCCTAACCTAACCCTAACCCCTAAACCTAACCCTAACCCTAACCCTTACCTTACCCTAACCCTAACCCTAACCATAACCCTAAACCTTACCCTTACCCTAAACCTAACCCTAACCCTTACCCTAAAGCTTACCCTTATCCTAACCCTAAACCTAACCCTCACCCTAACCCTAACCCTAATCTTAACCCCAACTCTAAACCTAACCCTAACCCTAACCCTAACACTAGCACTTACCCTTACCCTAACCGTAACCCTAACCCTAACCCTAACGCTTATCCTAACCCTAACCCTAACTCTAACCCTAAACCTAAACCTAAACCTAACCCTGACACTTACCCTAACCCTAATCCTAACACTAACCCTAAACCTTACCCTAAACCTAACCCGAACCCTAACCCTAACACTTACCCTAAACCTAACCCTAACCCTAACCCTTACAATAACCCTAACACTAACCCTAACGCTAACCCTTATCCTAACCCTAACCCTAACCCTAACCCTAACCCTTAACATAACCCTAACACTAACTCTAACCTCTAACCCTAACCCTTACCTTAAACCTAACCCTAAACCTAACCCTAACCCTATCCTCTAACCCTAACCCTTACCCTAACCCCTAACACTATCCCTAACCCTAACCCTAACCCTTACCCTTATCTTAACCCTAACCCTAACCCTAACACTTACCCTTACCCTAACCCCTACCCTAACCCTAACCCTAACCCTTACCCTAACCCTAACCCTAATCCTAACCCTATCTTTTACCCTTACCCTAACCCTAAATCTAACCCTAACCCTTACCCTTATCCTAACCCTAACCCTAAACCTAACCCTAACCCTAACAATAACCCTAACACTTACCCTTACCCTAACCGTAACCCTAACCCTAACACTAACCCTTATCCTAACCCTAACCCTAACTCTAACCCTAAACCTAACCTAACCCTAACCCTTAACCTTACCCTAAACCTAACCCTAACCCTAACCCTAACCCTGACACTTACCCTAATACTAATCCTAACCCTAACCCTAAACCTTACCCCTAACTAACCCGAAATCTAACCCTAACCCTACACTTACCCTAAACCTAACCCTAACCCTAATCTGAACCATAACCCTTACCGTAACCCTAACACTAACCCTAACGCTAACCCTTATCCTAACCCTAACCCTAACCCTAACACTAACTCTAACCTCTAACCCTAACACTTACCCAAAACCTAACCCTAACCCTAACCCTAACCTCTAAACCTAACCCTTACCCTAACCCCTAACAGTAACCCTAACCCTAACCCTTATGCTTATCCTAACCCTAACCCTAACCCTTACCCTAACCCTAACCCTAATTCTACCCCTAACCTAACACTAACTCTAACCTCTAACCCTAACCCTTACCCTAAACCTAACCCTAAACCTAACCATAACCCTAACCCTAACACTAACCCTTACCCTTACCCTAACACTAACCCTAACCTTAACAATAACACTAACCTAAACCTAACCCTTACCATTACCCTAACCCTAAACCTAAACCTAAACTTAACTCTAACCCTTATCCTTTCCCTAACCCTTACCCTAACCCTAACCCTAAACCTAACCGTAATCATAAACCTAAGCCTTAACCTTACCCTAACCCTAAACCTAACCCTAAGCCTAAACCTAACCCTAACCATAACCCTAACACTGACCCTAACCCTAACCCTAACCCTAACCTAATCCTTACCCTTACCTTAAACCTAACCCTAAACTTAACCCTAAACCTAATCCTAACCCTAACCCTTACCCTTACCCTAACCCTAACCATAAACCTAACCCTAACTCTAACACTATACCTAACCCTACAATTTACCCTTACTGTAACCCTAACCCTGACCCTAACCCTAACCCTAACCCTTACCCTAACCCCTATCCTAACCCTAAACCTAACCCTAACCCTTACCCTAATCCTAACCCCAATCCTAACCCTAACCTTTACCCTTACCCTAACCCTAAAACTAACCCTAACCCTAACCCTAACCCTAACCCTTACCAGTACCCTAACCCTAACCCTAACCCTAACCATAACCTTATGCTTACTCTAAACCTAACCCTAAACCTTACCATAAGTCTAACCCTAACCCTAACCCTAACCCTTACCCTTACCTTAACCCTAATCCTAACCCAACAGCTTACCCTTACCCTTACCCTAACGCTAACCCTAACCCGTACCCAAACACATACCCTAACACATACCCTTACCCTAATCCTAGCACTAACCCTAACAGTAACCCTAAACCTAACCCTAAACCTAACCCTAACTAAAACCCTAACAGTTACCCTAACCCTAACCTTAACCCCAACACTAAACCTAACCCTAACCTAACCCTAAACCTTACCCTTACCCTAACCCTAACCCTAAACCTAACTCTAACCCTAACCCTATCCCTAAGCCTCACCTTAACCCTAACCCCAATCCTAACCCTAACCCATACCCTTACCCTAACCCTAACCCTAACCCTAAAACTAACCCTAACCCTAACCTTAACTCTAACCCTTACACTTACCCTATCCCTAACCCTAATCTAACCCTAAACTTAACCCTAACCCTAACACTTACCCTTACCCTAACCCTAAACCTAACCCTCACCCTAACCTTTACATTTAACCTAACCCTAACCCTAACGCTACCCCTTACCCTAACCCTAACCCTAACCCTAACTCTAACCCTTACCCTTAACCTAACCCTAAACCTAAACCTAACCCCTAACCTAACCCTAACCCTAAAACTTACCCTCACCCTAACCTTAACCCTAAACTTAACCCTTACCCTAACCATAAACCTAATCCTAACTCTAACCCTTAACCTTACCCTAACACTAACCCTAACCCTAAACCTAACCTTAACCCTAAACTTAAACCTAAGCCTTACCCTTACTCTAACCCTAACCCTAACCCTAAACCTAAACCTAACCCTAACCCTAACCCTACCCTAACACTTACCCTAACCCTAACCCAAAACCTAACCCTACTCCTTACCCATACCCAAACCTAACCCTCACGTTAACCCTAACCCTAACCCTAAACCTAACCCTAACCCTAACCCTTATCCTTTCCCTAAGCCTAACTGTAACCCTAACCCTACCCCTAACCTTAACCCTAACCCTAACCCTAACCGTTTCCCTTACCCTAACCCTAACCATAAACCTAACCCTAGCCCTAACACTATACCTAACCCTACCCTTTACCCTTGCTCCAACCCTAACCCTAAACCTAACTCTAACCGTAACCCCGAACCATAAACCTAACCCTAAACCTTACCCTTACCCTAATCCTAAACCTAACCCTAACCCTAACCCTAACCCTAACCCTAACCATAACCATAACCCTTACCCTAAACCTAACCCTTACCCTAACCCTAACCCTAACACTAACCCTAACCGTTACCCTAACCATAAACCTAACCCCTAACAATATCCCTTACCTGAACCCTAACTTTAAACCTAACCCCTAACACTAACCCTTACCCGAACCCTAACCCTAACCCTAACCCTTACCCTTAACCTAACCCTAACTTTAACTCTAACCCTAACCCTAACCCTAAAAGTTACCCTAACCCTAACCTTAACCCCAACACTAAACCTAACCCTAACCCTAAACCTATCGCTAAGCCCTACCTTAACCCTAACCCCAATCCTAACCCTAACCGATAACCTTACCCTAACCCTAACCCTAACCCAAAACTAACCCTAACCCTAACCTTAACCCTAACCCTTACACTTACCCTAAACCTAACCCTAACCTAACCCTAATCTTAACCCTAACCCTAACACTTACCCTTACCCTAACCCTAACCTTAACCCTAACCCTAACATTTACTGTAAGCTAAACCTAACCCTAACGCTAACCCTTACCCTAACCCTAACCCTAACACCAACTCTAACCCTTACCCTAAGCCTAACCCCTAATGCTTACCCTAACCCTAACCCTAACCCTAACTCTAACCCTCACGCTTACCCTAACCCTAACCCTAACGCTAACCCTTATCCTTACCCTAAACCTAACCCGAGCCCTTACCCTAACCCTAAACCTAACCCTAAACTTAATGCTTACCCTAACCATAACCCTAATCCTAACTTTAACCCTTAACCTCACCCTAACACTAACCCTAACCCTAAACCTAACACTAACCCTAACCTTAACCCTAACCCTTACCCTTACCCTAACCCTAACCCTAAACCTAAATCTAACCCTAACCCTTACCCATACCCAAACCTAACACTCATGTTAACCCTAACCCTAAACATAAACCTAACCCTAACTCTAACTCTTATCCTTTCCCTAACCCTAACTGTAACACTAACCCTAAACCTAAACCTAAACCTAACCCTAACCATAACCCTAACCCTAACCCTAACATTAACCATTAACCTAACCCTAACACCAACCCTAACCCCTAACGATAACCCTTACACTAACCATAACCCTAACCCTAACCCTAACCACTAACCCTAACCGTAACCCTAACCGTAACACCTAACCCTAACCCTGCCCTAACCCTTACCCTTATCCTAACCCTCACCCTAACCATAACACTTACCCTTTCCCTAAGCCCAATCTTAACCCTAACCCTAACAATAACCCTTACCCTAAACCTAACCCTAACCCTAACCCTTACCCTTACCCTAAACCTAAACCTAACCCTTACCAAACCTAACCGTAACACTTACCCTTACCCTAACCATAACCCTAACCCTAAACCTTACCCTTACCCTAAACCTAACCTTAACCCATACCCTAAAACTCACCCTAAACGTAACCCTAACCCTTACCCTTACCTTAACCTAACCCTTACACTAACCCTTACCCTTACCCTAATGCTAAACCTGACCCTAACCTTAGCTCTAACCTTCAACATACACTTACCCTAACCCTAACCCTACCCCTAAACCTAAACCTAACCCCTACTCTTACCCTAACACTAACCCTAACCTTAACCCTAACCCTAACCATAAACCTAACCTTAAACCTAACCCTTATCCTTTCCCTAACCCTAACCCTAACCTTAACCCTTACCCTAAACCAACCCTAACCCTAACCCTTACCCTTACCCTAACCCTAAAACTAAGCCTTTCCCTTACCCTAACCCTAACCCTAAACCTAAACCTAACCATTCCCCTTACTCTAACCCTAACCCTAACCCTAATATTAACCCTAACCCTTCCCCTTACCCTAACCCTAAACCTAACCCTAACCCTAAACGTAAACCTAACCCTAACCCTTACCCTAACCCTAACCCTATCCTTAACCCTAACCCTAACCCTAATCCTAACCCAATCCCTAACCGTAACCCTTACCCTAACCCTAACCCTAATCCTAACCCTAACCCTAAACCTAACCCTAACCCTAACTCTAACCCTAAACCTAAACCTAAACCTAACTCTAACCCTAAACCTATCCCTTACCCTAACCCTAACCCTAACCCTAACCCATACCCTAAACCTAACCCTAAACCTAACCCTAACCCTTACCCATACCTTAAACCTAACACTTACCCTAACCCTTACCCTTACCCTAATGCTAAACCTGACCCTAACCCTAGCTCTAACCTTCAACATACCCTTACCCTAACCCTAACCCTAAACCTAAACCTAACCCTAACTCTTACTCTAACCCTAACCCTAACCCTAACCCTAACCCTAACCCTAACCCTAACCCTTACCCTTACCCTAACCCTAAACCTAAGCCTTACCCTTACCCTAACCCTAAACCTAACATTAACCCTAACCCTTCCCCTTACCCTAACCCTAAGCCTAACCCAAACCCTAAACGTAACCCTAACCCTAACCCTAACTCTATCCCTAACCCTAACCCTTACCCTAACTCTAACCCTAACCCTAACCCTAAACCTAAACCTAACCCTAACCCTTACCCTAACCCTAACCCTAAACCTAACCTAATCGTTACCCTTCCCTAACCCTAACCCTAAACTTAACCCTAACCCTAACACTAACCCTAACCCTAACCCTTACCCTACCCTAACCCTAACCATAAACTTAACCCTAACCCTAACACTATACCTAACCCTGCCCTTTACCCTTACTCTAACCCTAAACCTAAACCTAACTCTAACCTAACCCCTAACCGTAAAGCAACCCTAACCCTTACCCTTACCCTAACCCTAAACCTAACCCTAACTCCAACCCTTAACCTAACCCTAACCCTAAACCTAACACTAACACTTACCCTTACCTTAACCCTAACCCTAACCCAAACCATAACCATAACACTTACCCTAACCCTAACACATACCCTAACCCTAACCCTAACATTAAACCTAACACTAACCCTAACCATAAACCTAACTCCTAACCCTATCCCTTACCTAAACCCTAACCTTAAACCTAACCCCTAACAATAACCCTTACCCGAACCCTAACCCTAACCCTAACCCTTACCCTTAACCTAACCCTAACTTTAACTCTAACCCTAACCCTAACCCTAATCCCTACCCTATCCCTACTCAGAAATCTAAACCTAACCCTTACACTTACCCTAACCCCAACCCTAAACCTAACCCTAACCCTAAACCTAACCCTTAACCCAACCCTAACCCTAATCCTAACCCTAACCCTTACCCTTACCCTAAACCTAACCTAACCCTAAACCTAACCCTAACCCTTACCCTTACCCTAACAATAACCCTAAACCAAACCCTAACCCTTACCCTTACCCTAACCCTAACCCTAACCTTAACCCTAACCCTTACCCTTACCCTAAACCTAACCCTAACCCTAACCCTAACCCTAAACCTAAACCTCACCCTAACCGTATCCCTAACCCTATCCCTTACCCTTACACTAACCCTGACCCTAAAACTAAACCTAACCGTAACCCCTAACCCTAACCTAACGCTAACCCTTACTCTTACCCTAAACCTACCCCTAACCCTAAACCTAACCCTTCCCCTTGCCCTAACGCTAACCCTAAACTTAACCCGAACCCTAACCCTAACCCTTACCCTAACCCTAACACTAACCCTAACACTAACACTTACCCTTACCCTAACCCTAACCCTAACCCTTATCCTAACCCTAACCCTAAACCTAACCCTTAACATAACCCTAACACGAAACCTAACCCCTAAACCTAACCCTTACCCTAACCCTAACCCTAACCCCTAACCCTAAACTTACCCTACCCCTAACCCTAACCCTGACCATAACCCTTACCCTTATCCTAACCCTAAACCTAACCCGAACCCTTACCCTTACCCTAAACCTAAACCTACCCCTAAACCTAACCCTAACCCTAACCCTTACCCTAACCCTAACCCTAACCCTAACCCTTACCCTTACCCTAACCCTAACCCTATCCCCAACCCTAACCCTAACCCTAAACCTTACCCTAACCCTAAACCTAACCCTAACCCTTACCCTTATCCTAACCCTAACCCTACCCTAACCCTAACCCTTACCCTTACCCTAACGCTAACATTAACCTTAACCCCAAACCTAAACTTAACCCTAACCTAACCCTAACATTTACCCTAACCCTAACCCTAATCCTAACACTAACACTTACCCTTACCCTAACCGTAACTCTAACCCTAACCCTAATTCTTAACCTAACCATAACACTAACTCTAACCCCTAACCCTAACCCTTACCCTAAACGTAACACTAACCCTAACTCTTACCCCTAACCCTAACCCTAACCCTAATCCCTAACCCTAAACCAAAACCTAACACTTACCGTTATCCTAACCCTACCCTAACCCTAAAACTTACCCTTACCCTAAAACCTAACATAACCCTATCCCTAACTCTAACCCTTACCCTAACCCTAACCCTAACCCTAACCCTAACTCCAAACCTAACCGTTACCCTAACCATAACCCTAACCCTAAAACTAACCCTAACCCTTACCCTTACCCTAACCCTAACCCTAACCCTAACCCTAAGCCTAACACTTACTCTAAACCTAACCCTAACCCTTACCCTAACCCTACCCCTAAACCTAACCCTAACCCTAACACTTACCCTAACCCTAACCCTATCCCTAACACTAAACCTTACCCTAACCCTAACTCTATCCCTAATCCTAACCCTACCACTTACCCTAACCCTAACTCTCACCCTAATCCTAACCCTAACCCTAACGTTAACCCTTATTCTAACCCTAACCCTAACCCTAACCCTTAACCTAACCCTAACACTAACTCTCACCCCTAACCCTAAACCTTACCCTAACCCTAAACCTAACCCTAACCCTAAACCTAATCCCTAATCCTAACCCTAACCCTAACCCTTACCCTTATCATAACCCTAATCCTAACCCTAACACTTACCCTTACCCTAAACCCTACCCTAACCTTAACCCTAACCGTAACCCTTACCCTTTCCCTAACCCTAAACCTAACCCTAACCCTTACCTTACGCTAATCCTAAACCTAACCCTAACCTTAAACCTTATCCTTACTCTAAAAGTAACCCTAACCCTTACCCTAAATCTAACCCTAACCCTAACCCTAACCCTTACCCTTACGTTAATCCTAAATCTAACCCTAAATCTTACCCTTAACAGTTCCCTAACGCTAACCCTAAACCTAACCCTAACGAATACCCTAACAAATACTCTTACACTAATCCTAACCCTAACACTAACCGTAACCCAAAACCTAACCCTAACCCTAAGCCTAACCTTAACCCTAACCCTAGCCCTAACCCTAACTGTAACCCCTAACCCTTACCCTAACCCTAACCCTAACCCTAAACCTAAACATTACACTTACCCTATCCCTAACCCTAACCCTAACCCTTAATCTTGCCCTAACATAAACCATAACCCTTACTCTCACCCTAACCCTAATCCTTACCCTAACACTAACCCTAATCTTAACTCTAACCCTTACCCTTACCCTAACCCTAACCCTAAAACTAAACCTAACCCTAACCCTAACCTTAACCCTAACCCTTACACTTACCTTAACCCTAAACCTAACCCTAACCCTAAACCTAACCGTAACTCTAACCCTAATCCTTTCCCTTACCCTAACACTAACCCTAAACCTAACCCTAACCCTTACCCTTACCCAACCCTAACAATCACCTTAACCCTAACCCTAACACTAAACCAAACCTTAACTGTAACCCTTATCCTTTCCCTAACCCCAAACCTAAACCTAACCCTAAACCTAACCCTAACCCTAACCCTAAAGCTAACCCCTACTCTTACCCTAACCCTAACCCTAACCCTAACCATAACCCTTATCCTAACCCTAACCCTAATCATAACTCTAACCCTTACCCTAACCCTAACCCTAACCCTAAACCTAATTTTAACTCTAACCCTAACCCTAACCCTAACCCTTACCCTAACCCTACCCCGAACTCTAAATCTAACCCTTACCTTTACCAAACCATAACCCTAAACCTAACTCTAACCATAAACCTAACCCTTACCATAACCCTAACCCTAATCCTAACCCTAACCCTTACCCTTACCCTTACCCTAACCCTACCATAACCCTAAACCTAACCCTAACCCTAACCTTAACCCTAAAACTTATCCTTAACCTAACCTAACCCTAACCCTTAACCTAACCCTAACCCTAACCCTAACCCTTACCCTGACCTTAAGAATAACCCTAAACCTAACCCTAACCCTTACCCTTACAACAACCCTAACCCTAAACTTAACCCTAACCCTAACCCTAACCCTAACCCTAAGCTAATCCTTACTCATACCTTAACCATAACCCTATACTTACCCCAAAAACTAACCATAATCCTAACCCTTACTCTAACCCTTACCCTAATACTAAACTTAACCCTAACCCTAACCCTAACCCTAACCCTAACCATTATCTTTCCCTATTCCCTAACCCTAACCCTAACCCTAAACCTAACCCTAACCCTAAACCTATATCTTATCCTTAACCTAACCCTAACCCTAAGACTAATCCTAACCCTTACTCTTACCCTAACGCTAACCCTAACCCTAACCCTAACCCTATCCCTTACCCTTACCCTAACCCTAACCCTAATCCTAACCCTAAACCTAACCCTAACCCTAACCCTTACCCTAACCCTAACCCTAACCCTAAGCTAATCTTTACCCATACCCTAACCCTAACCCTAAACTTACCCCAAACACTAACCCTAACCCTTACTCTAACCCTAACCCTAACCCTAACCCTAAACCTAACCCTAACCCTAACCCTAACCCTAACCCTTACCCTAACCCTAACCCTAACACTTACCCTTACCCTAACACTAAACCTAACCCTAATCCTAACCTTAACCCTAAACCTTACCCTTACACTAACCTAACTTTAACCCTAAACCTAAACCTTACCCTAACCCTAACCCTAACCCTAACCCTAAACCTAACCCTAACCCTTATCTTTCCCTATTCCCTAACCCTAACCCTAACCCTAACCCTAAACCTAACGCTACCCCTAAACCTATCCCTTACACTTAACCTAACCCTAACCCTAAGCCTAATCCTAACCCTTACTCTTACCCTAACCCTAACCTTAACTCTAACCCTAACCTTAACCCTAACCCTTACCCTTACCCTAACCCCAATCCTAATCCTAACCCTAAACCTAACCCTAACCCTTACCCTAACCCTAACCGTAAGCTAATCCTTACCCATACACTAACCCTAACCCTAACCTTACCCCAAAAACTAATCCTAACCCTAACCCTTACTCTAACCCTAACCCTAAACCTAAACCTAACCCTAAACCTAACCCTAAACCTAACCCTTATCCTTACCCTAACCCTAACCCTAAACGTAACCCTAATCTTTACCCTAAACCTAACCCTAACCCTAACACTAACACTTAACGTTACCCTAACCCTAACACTAACCCTAATCATAAACATAACCCTTACCCTAGCCCTAACCCTTACCCTAACGCTAACCCTAACACTAACCCTAACCCTTACCCTAAGCTTAAAACTAACCCCTAAACCTAACCCTTACCCGAAACCTAACCTGAAACCTAAACCGTAACCCTAACCCTTACCTGAACCCTAACCCTAACCCTAACCCTAACCCTTACCCTTAACCTAACCCTAACTTTAACTTTAACCCTAACCCTAACCCTTACCCTAACCCTACCCCTAACTCTAAACCTAACCCTTATCCTTACCAAACCCTAACCCTAAACCTAACCCTAACCCTAACCCTAACCCTAACCCTAAACCTAACCCTAACCCTAACCTTAACCCTAAACCTTATCCTTACCCTAACCTTACCCTAACCCTAAATCTAACATTAACCCTAACCTTTAGCATTACCCTTACCCTAACCATAACCCTAAACCTAACTCTAACCCTTACCCTTAACCTTACCCTAACCCTAAACTTAACCTTAACCCTAACCCTAAACTTAACCCTAACCCTTATCCTTTCCATACACCCTAACCCTAACCCTAACCCTAAACCTATCCCTTAACCATACCCTAAACCTAACCCTAAACCTAACCTTAACCCTTACACTTACCCTAACCCTAACCCTAACCCTAACCTTAACCCTAACCCTTACCCTTAACCTATCCCTAACACTAATCCTAACCCTTAACCTAACCCCAACCCTAACTCTTACCCTAACCCTAACCCTAACCAAACCCTTACCCTTACCCTAACCCTAACCCTAACCTTACCCCTAAAACTACCCCTAACACTAAACCTGAACCTAACCCTAACCCTAAACCTAACCCTAACCCTAACCCTAACCCTTAACCTAAATCTAACCCTAACTCTTACCCTTACCCTAATCCTAACCCTAAACCTAACTCTAACCCTAACCCTTACCCTTACCCTAAACCTAACCCTAACCCTTACCCTAAACCTAATCCTAACCCTAACCCTAACCCTTACCCTTACCTTAACCCTAACTCTAACCCTAACCTTACCCTTAGCCTTACCCTAATGCTAACCCTAACCATAACCCTAACCTTAACCCTAAACCTTACCCTTATACTAATCCTAACCCTAAAACTAACTATAACCCTAAACCTAACACTAAGCCTAACCCTAACCCTTACCCGAACCCTAACCCTAAACCTAACCCTAACACTAATCCTAACCCTAACCCTTACCCTTACCATAATCCTAACCCTAACCCTAAAACTAAACCTAAACCTAACCTTATCCCTAACCCTTACACTTACAATGTCCCTAACCGTAACCCTAACACTTAGCCTTAACTTAACCCTAACCCTTACACTAACCGTAACCCTAACAGTAACCCTAAACCTTACCCTAACCCTAACCCTAACCCCTAACCTTTACCCTAAACCTAAACCTAACCCTAACCCTAACCCTTACCCTGCCCATCCCTAACAATCACCTTAACCCTAAACCTTACCCTAACCAAACCCTAACCCTACACCGAACCCTAACATTTACCCTAACCCTAACCCTAACCCTAACACTAAACCTTACCCTAATCCTAACTCTAACCTTAATCCTAAACCTACCACTTACCCTAACCCTAAACCTAACACTAACCCTTATCCTAACCCTTACGCTAAACCTTATCCTAACCCTAACCCTAACCCTAACCCTTAACCTAAACCTAACACTAACTCTAACCCCTACCCCTAACCCTTACCCTCACCCTAATCCTAACCTTAACCCTAACCCATAACCTTACCCTAACCATAAACCTAACACTAACCCTAACCCTAATCCCTAACCCTAAACCTAAACCTAACCCTTACCCTTATCCTAACCCTAACCTTAACTCTAACACTTAACCTTACCCTAAACCCTACCCTAACCCTAACCCTAACCGTAACCCTTACCCTTACCTAACCCTACACCTAACCCTAACTGTAACCATAACCATAACCCTTACCCTAACCCTAACCTAACCCTAACCCTAAACCTAAACCTAACCCTAAACCTAACCCTTAACCTTACACTAACCCTAACCTTAATCCTAACCCTAACCGTTAACCTAACCCTAACCCTAACCCTAACCCTAACCCTAACCCTAACCCTAACCCTTACCCTAACGCTAAACCTAACCCTAACCCGAGCACTTTCCCTTACCCTAACCCTAACCTTAACCCTTATCCTAAACCTAAGCCTAACCCTCACCCTTAACCTAACCCTAACACTAACACTAACCCCTAACCCTAACCCTTACCCTAACCATAACCCTAACTATAACCCTAACCCTTACCCTTACCGTAACCCTAACCCTAACTCTAACCCTAACACTAATCCTAACCCTAACCCTTACCCTAACCCTAAACCTTACTCTAACCCTAACCCTAACGTCAATCTTAACCTTAACCCTAACCCTACACCTTACCCTTACCCTAACCCTAACCCTAACCCTAACCTGTACCCTAACCCTAACCGAAACCCTAACCTCAAACTTAACCCTAACCCTAACCCGAACCCGAACCCTAATCCTAAACCTTACCCTAACCCTTACACTAACCCTAACGCTTATCCTAACCCTAACCCTTACCCTTACCCTAACCCTAACCCTAACCCTAAACCTAACCCTAACCCTAACCCTAACCCTTACCCTTACCCTAACCCTAACCCTTACCCAAACTCTAACCCTAACCCTAACCCTAACCCTAACCCTAATCCTAACCCTAACCCTTACCCTTACCCTAACACTAACCCTAACCCTAACCCTAACCGTAACCGTAACCCTAACCCTAAACCTAACTCTAACCCTAACCCTAACCCTAACCCTAACCCTAAACCTAACCCTAACCCCTACCCTAACCCTAACCCTAACCCTAACCCTTACCCTAACCCTAACCCTAACCCTAAACCTAACTCTAACCCTAAACGTAACTATAAACCTAACCCTTACCCTTACCCTAAACCTAACTGTAAAACTAACCTTAAACCTTACCCTTAACCTAACCCTAACCCTAACCCTCACCTTAACTCTAACCCTAAACCTAAAACTAACGTTAACCCTAACCCTTATCCTTTCCCTAAATCTAACCCTAAACGGAATTTTAACGCTAACCTTTATCCTTTTCCTTTTCCTTACCCTAACCCTAACGCTAACCCTTACCCTTAACCTAACCCTAACCATAACCTTAACCCCAACCCTAAACCTAAGCCTAAACCTAACGCTAACCCTTACCCTTGCACTAATCCTAACCCTAAACCTAACCCTAACCCTAAGCTTAACCCTAACCC
>NW_028327707.1:184910-227410 GCF_031878675.1 Megascapheus bottae | reverse complement strand
CCCTAACCCTAACCCTTAACCTTACCCTAACCCTAAACCTAACCCTAAACCTAACCCTTACCCTTACCCTAACCCTAACCCTAAACCTAACCCTAAACTTAAACCTAACCCTTACCCTAACCGTAACCCTAACCCTAAACCTAACACTAACCCTAACCTTAACCCTAACCCTTACACTTACCCTAACCCTAACCCTAACCCTAAACCTAACACTAACACTAACCCTAACCCTAACCCTTACCCTTACCATAACCCTAACCCTAACCCTTACACTTACCCTAACCCTAAGCCTCACATTAACCCTAACCCTAACCCTAAACCTAACCTTAACCCTACATTATCCTTTCCCTAACCCTAACCCTAACCTGAACCGAACCTTAACTCTAACCCTAAACTTAAACCTAACCCTAACCCTAACCCTAAACCTAACCCTTACCCTTACCCTAACGCTAACACTAAACCTAAGCCTAACTCTTACTCTTACCCTAACCTTAAACCTAACCCTAACCATAACCTTAACCATATCCCTTAGCCTTACCCTAACCCTAACCCTAACCCTAAACCTAACATTAATCCTAACCCTAAATCTTACCATTACCCTAACCCTAACCCTTCCCCTTCCCCTAACCCTAACCCTAACCTTAACCTGACCCTAACCCTAACCCTAACCCTTACCCTCACCCTAACCCTAACCCTAAACCTAACTCTAACCCTAACCCTATCCCTAACAATAACCCTTACCCTAAACCTATCCCTAACCCTAACTCTAAACCTAACCCTAACCCTAACCGTAACCCCTAACCCTAACCCTTACCCTTACCCTAACCCTAAACCTAACCTTAATGCTAACCCTAAACTTAACCCTAACCCTTACCCAGATCTTAACCCTAACCCTAAGCCTTACCCTTAACCTAACCCTAACCCTAAACCTAACCATAACCCTAACCGTAACCCGAAACCTAACCTTAACCGTAACCCTAACCCTAACCCTAATCCTTACCCTAACCCTAACCCTAACCCTAATCCTAAACCTAACCCTAACCCTAACCCTACCCCTTACCCTTACCCCAACCCTAACCGTAAACTTAACCCCAACACTAAACCTATCCCTAAACCTAACCCTAACCCTTACCCTAACCCTAACCCTAACCCTTTCCCTAACTCTAACCCCTATCCTAACCCTAACCCTTAACCTAACCCTAACACTAACCCTAAACCCTAACCCTAACACTTACCCTAACCCTAACCCTAACACTAACGCCTAACCCTAATCCTAACCCTAACCCTAACCCTAACTCAAACCCCTAGCCCTAACTCTAACCCTAATCCTAACCCTTACCCTTATCCAAATCCTAAACCTAAACCTAACACTTACCCTTACCCTAACCAATACCCTAACCCTAACCCTGACCCTAACCCTTACCCTAACCCTAACCCTAACCCTTTCCCTTATCATAACCCTAAACCTAAACCTAACCCGAAGCCTCACCCTTACCCTTACTGTAACCCTAACCCTAAAATATACCCTTACCCTAACCCTAACCCTAACCCTAACTTACCCCTAAACCTAACACTAAACCTAACACTAACCCTAAATCTTACCCTAACCTTCACCTTAACCCAACACTAAACCTAACCCTATCCCTAACCCTAACCCTAACCCTAACCCTTACCGTAACCCTAACCCTAATATTAACCCGAACCTTTACCTTTACCCTAACCCTAAACCTAAACCTAAAACTAACCCTAACCCTAACCTTAACCCTAACCCTTAACCTTACACTAAGCCTAACCCTAACCCTAACCCTAAACCTAACCCTAACCCTAACGCTAATCCTAACCCTTACCCTAACCCTAACCCTAACCCTAAAACTTACCCTAAGGCTAACCCTAACCCTAACCCTAACACTTACCCTAACCCTAACCTTAACCCTATTCCTTATCCTAACCCTAACCCTAACCCTTAACCAATCCTAACACTAACTCTAACCACTAACCCTAATCCTTACCCTAATCCTAACCCTAACACTAACCCCTAACTCTAACCCTAACCCTAACTCCTAACCCTAACCCTAACCCTGACCCTTACCCTTATCTTAACCCTAACCCTAACACTAAACCTAACCCTAACCCTAACCCTAACCCTAAAACTAACCCTAACCCTAACCCTAACCCACAGACTTACCCTTAACCTAACCCTAACCCTAACCCTAACCCTTAACCTAACTCTAACCCTAACCCTAACTCCTAACCGTAACCCTTACCCTGACCCTAATCCTAACCTTAACCCTAACCCTAACCCTAACCCTAACCCTAAACCTAACGTTAACCCTTACCCTTACCCTAACCCTACCCCTAACCCTAACCTTAACCCTAGCCCTTACCCTAACCCTAACCCTAATCCTAAACCTAACCCTAACCCTAACTCTAACCCTTACCCTAATCCTAAACCTAACCCTAACCCTAACCCTAAACCTAAACCTTACCCTTGCCCTAACCCTAACCCTAAGCCTAACCCCAACCCTACCCCTAACCCTAACTCTTTCCCGAACCAAAACCCTAACACTAAAACTAACACTTACACTTACCCTAACCTTAACCCTAACCCTTATCCTAACCCTAACCCTAACCCCAACACTTAACCTAACACTAACACTAACCCGAAACCCTAACCCTAACCCTTACCCTAACTCTAACCCTAACCCTATCCCCTAACCCTAACATTAACCCTAACCCTAAACCTAACCCTAACCCTTACCCTTACCCTATCCCTAACCCTCACCCTAAACCTTACCCTTACCCTAAACGCACCCTAACCCTTACCCTAAACCTAACACTAACCCTAACCCTAACCCTTACCCTTATATTAACCCTAACCCTAACCCTAACAATTACCCTTATCTTAACCCCAACCCTAAACCTAACCCTTACCCTTACCCTAACGCTAAACTTACCCCTAAACCTAAACCTAACCGTAACACATTCCCTTAACCTAACCCTAACCCCAACCCTAACCTCAACCTAAACCTAACCTAACCCTAACCCTAACCCTTACCCTAACCCTAACCCTAAACCTAACACTAACCCTAACCCTATCCTTACCCTATTTCTAACCCTAAACCTAACCCTAATCGTAACCTTAAACCTAACTCTTACACTTACCCTAACTGTAACCATAACCCTAACCCTAAACCTAACCCTAAACCTAACCCTAACCCTTATCCTTACTGTAAACCTAACCCTAACCCTATCCCTAACCCTTACCCTCACCCTAACCCTAACCCTAACATTTACCCTAACCCTAAACCTAACCCTAAACCTTACCCTAACCCTAACCCAAACCTTATCCTGACCCTAACCCTAACACTAACCCTAACCCTTAACCTAACCCTAAAACTAACTCTAACCCCTAACCCTAAGCTTACCCTAACCCTAACCCTAACCCTCACCCTAACCCCTAACCCTAACCCTAACCCTTACCTTAACCCTAAGCCTAACCCGTACCCTTAACTTAACCCTAAACCTAACCCTAACCCTAACCCTAACCCTTACCCTTACCCTAACCCTAACCCTAAAACTTACCCTTACCCTAAACATAACCCTAAGCCTTACCCTAAACCTAACCCTAACCCTCACCCTAACCCTTACCCTTACCTTAAACCTAACCCTAACCCTAACCCTTTCCCTTAACCTAACTCTAACCCTAATCCTAACCCTAAACCTAACAATAACATATACCCTTACCATAACCCTAACCCTAACCCTAACCGTAACCCTAAACCTACCCCTAACCCTAAACCTAACACTTACCCTAACCCTAACCTTAACCCAAACACTAAACCTAACCCTAACCCTAAACCTAACCCTTAACCTTACGCTAACCCTAACTCTAACCCTAACCTTAACCCAAACACTAAACCTAACCCTAACCCTAAACCTAACCCTTAACCTTACGCTAACCCTAACCCTAACCCTAAACCTAACCCTAACCCTAACCCTTACCCTAACCCTAACCATAATCCTAACCCTAAACCTTACCCTTCCCCTAACCCTAACCCTAAACCTAACCCTAACAGTAACCTAAACCCTAACCCTTACACTTACCCTAACCCTAACCCTAACCCTAAACCTAACATTAACCCTAACCCTTACCCTTACCATAACCCTAACCCTAAACCTAAACCTAACCCTTACCCTTACCCTAACTCTAAGCCTCACATTAACCCTAACCCTAACCCTAAACATAACCTTAACCCTAACCCTTATCCTTTCCCTAACCCAAACCGTAACCTGCACCTAAACCTAACCCTAACCGTAAGGTTAACCCTAACCCTTACCCTAACCCTAACACTAAACCTTTCCCTAAACCTTACCCTTACCCTAACCCTAAACCGAACCCTAACTCTTACCCTTACTCTAACCCTAACCCTAACCCTAAACCTATCCCTAAACCTAACCCTAACACTAACCCTAACCCTAAAACTAACCCTAACCCTAACCCTAAACCTAACCCTTACCCTTACCCTAACACTAACCCTATCCTTAACCCTAACCCTAACCCTAACCCTAACCCTAACCCTTACCCTTACCCTTACCATAACCCTAACCCTAAACCTAACCCTAAACCAAATCTAACACTAACCCTAATCCTAAAACTAACCCTAACCCTAACCCTAAACCTAACCCTTACCCTTACCCTAACACTAACCCTATCCTTAACCCTAACCCTATACCTAACCCTAACCCTTACCCTTACCCTAACCCAAAACCTAAACCTAACCCTAACCGTAACCCCTAACCCTAACCCTAACCCTAACACTTACCCTTACCATAACCCTAACCCTAACCTTAATGCTAACCCTAACCCTAACCCTAAGCCTTACCCTAACCATAACCCTAAACCTAATCCTTACCCAAACCCTAACCGTAACCCTACCTTACCCTTACCCTTACCCTAACCCTAACCATAACCTTAACCCTAACCCTAACCCTAACGTTAACCCTAATCCTAACCCTAACCCTAAATCTTACCCTAACCCTAACCCTAACCCTAAACTTAACCATAACCCTAAGCCTAACCCTAAACCTTGCCCTTACCCTAAACCTAACCCTAACCCTAATCCTTACCCTCAACCTAACCTAACACTAAACTTAAGCCCAACACTAAATCTAAACCTAACCGTAAGCCTAACCCTTACCCTAACCCTAACCCTAACCCTAACACTAACACTTACCCTTTCCCTAACCCTAACTATACCCCTAACCCTAACCCTTATCCTAGCTCTAACCCTAACCCTAACCCTAACCCATAACCTAACCCTAAGAGTAACCCTAAGCCCTAACCCTAACACTTACCCTAACCCTAATCCTAACCCCTAACCCCAATCCTAACCATAACCCTAACCCGTACCCTAACCCTAACCCTAACCCCTAACCCTAATCCTTACTCTAACCCAACACCCTAACCCTAACCCTAACCCTAACCCTTACCCTTGTCCTAACAGTAACCCTAACCCTAACAATTACCCTTACCCTAACCCCTAACATAAACCTAACCCTAACCCTAACCCGTACCCTAAACCTAACCCTAACCCTAACTCTTACCATTACCCTAACCCTAAACCAAACCCTAACCCTAACCCTAACCTTAACCCTTACCCTTACCCTAACCCTAACCCTAACCCTAAACCTAACCCTTACCCTTACATTAAACCTAACCCTAACCCTAACCCTTACCCTTACCCTAACCCTAAACCTAACCGTAACCCTAACCGTAACCCTAACCTTAACCCTACTCTAACCCTAAATCTAACCGTAACCCTAACCCTAACCCTAACCCTTACCCTAAACCTAAACCTAACCCTTACCCTTACCCTAAACCTAACTCTAACCCTAACCGTAACACTTACCCTAACCCTAACCCTAACCCCTAACCTTAAGCCTTACCTTGACCCTAACCCTAACCCTAACCCTCACCCTAACCCTTACCCTTAACCTAACCCTAACCCTAACTCTAACCCTAACCCTAATCCTAACCCTTACCCTAACCCTAACCCTAAACCTTACCCTCACCCTAACTCTACACCTAATCCTAAACCTAACCATAACCCTAACCCTTACCCTTACCTTAACCTGTTCCCTAACCATAACCCTAAACCTTACCCTTACCCTTACCCTAAATCTAAGCCTAACCCTTACCCTTAACCTAACCCTAACCCTAACCCTAACCCTTACCCTTAACCTAACCCTAACCCTAACCCTAACCCTAACCATAACTCTAACCCTAACCCTAACCCTAACCCTAACCCTTACCCTAACCCTAACCCTAACCCCTAACCTTAATCCTTACTCTAACCCAACACCCTAACCCTAACCCTAACCCTAACCCTTACCCTTGTCCTAACAGTAACCCTAACCCTAACAATTACCCTTACCCTAACCCCTAACATAAAACTAACCCTAACCCTAACCCATACCCTAAACCTAACCCTAACCCTAACTCTTACCATTACCCTAACCCTAAACCAAACCCTAACCCTAACCCTAACCTTAACCCTTACCCTTACCCTAACCCTAACCCTAACCCTAAACCTAACCCTTACCCTTACATTAAACCTAACCCTAACCCTAACCCTTACCCTTACCCTAACCCTAAACCTAACCGTAACCCTAACCCTAACCCTAACCTTAACCCTACTCTAACCCTAAATCTAACCGTAACCCTAACCCTAACCCTAACCCTTACCCTAAACCTAAACCTAACCCTTACCCTTACCCTAACCCTAACCCTAAACCTAACCCTTACCCTTACATCAAACCTAACCCTAACCCTAACCCTTACCCTTACCCTAACCCTAAACCTAACCGTAACCCTAACCCTAACCCTAACCTTAACCCTACTCTAACCCTAAATCTAACCGTAACCCTAACCCTAACCCTAACCCTTACCCTAAACCTAAACCTAACCCTTACCCTTACCCTAAACCTAACTCTAACCCTAACCGTAACACTTACCCTAACCCTAACCCTAACCCCTAACCTTAAGCCTTACCTTGACCCTAACCCTAACCCTAACCCTCACCCTAACCCTTATCCTTAACCTAACCCTAACCCTAACTCTAACCCTAACCCTAATCCTAACCCTTACCCTAACCCTAACCCTAAACCTTACCCTCACCCTAACTCTACACCTAATCCTAAACCTAACCATAACCCTAACCCTTACCCTTACCTTAACCTGTTCCCTAACCATAACCCTAAACCTTACCCTTACCCTTACCCTAAATCTAAGCCTAACCCTTACCCTTAACCTAACCCTAACCCTAACCCTAACCCTTACCCTTAACCTAACCCTAACCCTAACCCTAACCCTAACCATAACTCTATCCCTAACCCTAACCCTAACCCTAACCCTTACCCTAACCCTAACCCTAACCCCTAACCTTAATCCTTACTCTAACCCAACACCCTAACCCTAACCCTAACCCTAACCCTTACCCTTGTCCTAACAGTAACCCTAACCCTAACAATTACCCTTACCCTAACCCCTAACATAAAACTAACCCTAACCCTAACCCATACCCTAAACCTAACCCTAACCCTAACTCTTACCATTACCCTAACCCTAAACCAAACCCTAACCCTAACCCTAACCTTAACCCTTACCCTTACCCTAACCCTAACCCTAACCCTAAACCTAACCCTTACCCTTACATTAAACCTAACCCTAACCCTAACCCTTACCCTTACCCTAACCCTAAACCTAACCGTAACCCTAACCCTAACCCTAACCTTAACCCTACTCTAACCCTAAATCTAACCGTAACCCTAACCCTAACCCTAACCCTTACCCTAAACCTAAACCTAACCCTTACCCTTACCCTAACCCTAACCCTAAACCTAACCCTAACCATAACCCTTAACCTTACCCTAAACCTAACTCTAACCCTAACCGTAACACTTACCCTAACCCTAACCCTAACCCCTAACCTTAACCCTTACCTTGAACCTAACCCTAACCCTAACCCTCACCCTAACCCTTACCCTTAACCTAACCCTAACCCTAACTCTAACCCTAACCCTAACCCTTACCCTAAACCTAACCCTAAACCTTACCCTCACCCTAACTCTACACCTAACCCTAAACCTAACCATAACCCTAACCCTTACCCTTACCTTAACCCTATCCCTAACCCTAACCCTAAACCTTACCCTTACCCTTACCCTAAATCTAACCCTAAACCTTACCCTAAACCTAATCCTAACCATAACCCTAACCCTTACCCTTAACCTAACCCTAACCCTAACCCTAACCCTAAAACTTACCCTTAACCTAAACCTAACCCTAACCCTTACCCTAAACCTAACCCTAACCCTAACCCTAACCCTTACCCTTACCTTAACCGTAACCCTAATCCTAACCCTTACCCTTACCCTAACGCTAACCCTAACTCTAACCTTACCCTAATCCTACACTAACCCTAACACTAACACTAACCCCTAACGCTAATCCTAACCCTAACCCTAACTCCTAACCCTAACTCTAACCGTAACCCTAACCCTTACCCTTATCCTAACCCTAACCCTAACCCTAAACCTAACCCTATCCCTAACCCTTACCCTAACCCTAACCCTAATCCTAAACCTAAAACTAACCCTAACCCTTAGCTTAACCTTCAGACTTACCCTTAACCTAACCCTAACCCTAACCCTAACCCTTACACTAACCCTAACCCTAACACTAACCCTAAACCTTACTCTAACCCTAACCCCTAACCGTAACCCTTACCCTGACCCTAATCCTAACCCTAACCCTAATCCTAAACCTTACCCTTAACCTAACCTTAACCCTAACCCTAACCCTAACCCTAAACCTAACCCTTACCCTTACATTAAACCTAACCCTAACCCTAACCCTTACCCTTACCCTAACCCTAAACCTAACCGTAACCCTAACCCTAACCCTAACCTTAACCCTACTCTAACCCTAAATCTAACCGTAACCCTAACCCTAACCCTAACCCTTACCCTAAACCTAAACCTAACCCTTACCCTTACCCTAAACCTAACTCTAACCCTAACCGTAACACTTACCCTAACCCTAACCCTAACCCCTAACCTTAAGCCTTACCTTGACCCTAACCCTAACCCTAACCCTCACCCTAACCCTTACCCTTAACCTAACCCTAACCCTAACTCTAACCCTAACCCTAATCCTAACCCTTACCCTAACCCTAACCCTAAACCTTACCCTCACCCTAACTCTACACCTAATCCTAAACCTAACCATAACCCTAACCCTTACCCTTACCTTAACCTGTTCCCTAACCATAACCCTAAACCTTACCCTTACCCTTACCCTAAATCTAAGCCTAACCCTTACCCTTAACCTAACCCTAACCCTAACCCTAACCCTTACCCTTAACCTAACCCTAACCCTAACCCTAACCCTAACCATAACTCTAACCCTAACCCTAACCCTAACCCTAACCCTTACCCTAACCCTAACCCTAACCCCTAACCTTAATCCTTACTCTAACCCAACACCCTAACCCTAACCCTAACCCTAACCCTTACCCTTGTCCTAACAGTAACCCTAACCCTAACAATTACCCTTACCCTAACCCCTAACATAAAACTAACCCTAACCCTAACCCATACCCTAAACCTAACCCTAACCCTAACTCTTACCATTACCCTAACCCTAAACCAAACCCTAACCCTAACCCTAACCTTAACCCTTACCCTTACCCTAACCCTAACCCTAACCCTAAACCTAACCCTTACCCTTACATTAAACCTAACCCTAACCCTAACCCTTACCCTTACCCTAACCCTAAACCTAACCGTAACCCTAACCCTAACCCTAACCTTAACCCTACTCTAACCCTAAATCTAACCGTAACCCTAACCCTAACCCTAACCCTAACCCTAACCCTTACCCTAAACCTAAACCTAACCCTTACCCTTACCCTAACCCTAACCCTAAACCTAACCCTTACCCTTACATTAAACCTAACCCTAACCCTAACCCTTACCCTTACCCTAACCCTAAACCTAACCGTAACCCTAACCCTAACCCTAACCTTAACCCTACTCTAACCCTAAATCTAACCGTAACCCTAACCCTAACCCTAACCCTTACCCTAAACCTAAACCTAACCCTTACCCTTACCCTAAACCTAACTCTAACCCTAACCGTAACACTTACCCTAACCCTAACCCTAACCCCTAACCTTAAGCCTTACCTTGACCCTAACCCTAACCCTAACCCTCACCCTAACCCTTATCCTTAACCTAACCCTAACCCTAACTCTAACCCTAACCCTAATCCTAACCCTTACCCTCACCCTAACCCTAAACCTTACCCTCACCCTAACTCTACACCTAATCCTAAACCTAACCATAACCCTAACCCTTACCCTTACCTTAACCTGTTCCCTAACCATAACCCTAAACCTTACCCTTACCCTTACCCTAAATCTAAGCCTAACCCTTACCCTTAACCTAACCCTAACCCTAACCCTAACCCTAACCCTAACCATAACTCTATCCCTAACCCTAACCCTAACCTAACCCTTACCCTAACCCTAACCCTAACCCCTAACCTTAATCCTTACTCTAACCCAACACCCTAACCCTAACCCTAACCTCCTAACCCTTACCCTTGTCCTAACAGTAACCCTAACCCTAACAATTACCCTTACCCTAACCCCTAACATAAAACTAACCCTAACCCTAACCCATACCCTAAACCTAACCCTAACCCTAACTCTTACCATTACCCTAACCCTAAACCAAACCCTAACCCTAACCCTAACCTTAACCCTTACCCTTACCCTAACCCTAACCCTAACCCTAAACCTAACCCTTACCCTTACATTAAACCTAACCCTAACCCTAACCCTTACCCTTACCCTAACCCTAAACCTAACCGTAACCCTAACCCTAACCCTAACCTTATCCCTACTCTAACCCTAAATCTAACCGTAACCCTAACCCTAACCCTAACCCTTACCCTAAACCTAAACCTAACCCTTACCCTTACCCTAACCCTAACCCTAAACCTAACCCTAACCATAACCCTTAACCTTACCCTAAACCTAACTCTAACCCTAACCGTAACACTTACCCTAACCCTAACCCTAACCCTAACCTTAACCCTTACCTTGAACCTAACCCTAACCCTAACCCTCACCCTAACCCTTACCCTTAACCTAACCCTAACCCTAACTCTAACCCTAACCCTAACCCTTACCCTAAACCTAACCCTAAACCTTACCCTCACCCTAACTCTACACCTAACCCTAAACCTAACCATAACCCTAACCCTTACCCTTACCTTAACCCTATCCCTAACCCTAACCCTAAACCTTACCCTTACCCTTACCCTAAATCTAACCCTAAACCTTACCCTAAACCTAATCCTAACCATAACCCTAACCCTTACCCTTAACCTAACCCTAACCCTAACCCTAACCCTAAAACTTACCCTTAACCTAAACCTAACCCTAACCCTTACCCTAAACCTAACCCTAACCCTAACCCTAACCCTTACCCTTACCTTAACCGTAACCCTAATCCTACCACTTACCCTTACCCTAACGCTAACCCTAACTCTAACCTTACCCTAATCCTACACTAACCCTAACACTAACACTAACCCTAACGCTAATCCTAACCCTAACCCTAACTCCTAACCCTAACTCTAACCGTAACCCTAATCCTTACCCTTATCCTAACCCTAACCCTAACCCTAAACCTAACCCTATCCCTAACCCTTACCCTAACCCTAACCCTAATCCTAAACCTAAAACTAACCCTAACCCTTAGCTTAACCTTCAGACTTACCCTTAACCTAACCCTAACCCTAACCCTAACCCTTACACTAACCCTAACCCTAACACTAACCCTATACCTTACTCTAACCCTAACCCCTAACCGTAACCCTTACCCTGACCCTAATCCTAACCCTAACCCTAATCCTAAACCTTACCCTTAACCTAACCTTAACCCTAACCCTAACCCTAACCCTAAACCTAACGTTAACCCTTACCCTTACCCTAACCCTAAACCTAACCCTAAACCTAACCCTTATCCTTACATTAAACCTAACCCTAAACCTATCCCTTACCCTTACCCTTACCCTAACCGTAACCCTAACCCTAACCCTAACCTTAACACTAACCCTTACCCTTACCCAAACCTAACCGTAATCCTAAACCTAACCCTATCCCTAACTCTAACCCTTACCCTAACCCGAAACCTAACCCTAACCCTAACCCCAACCCTAAACCTTACTCTTATCCTAACCCTAACCCTAACCTTAACCCCAACCCTAACCCTAACCCTAACCCTTTCCTGAGCCAAAACCCTAACTCTAACCTAACACTACCACTAACCCTAACCTTACCCTAACCCTAACCCTTACCCTAACCCTAACCCTACACTATCCCCTAACCCTAACATTAACCCTAACACTAACCCTAACCCTAACCCTTACCCTTACCCTAACCCTAACCCTAACCCTAACCATATCCCCTAACCCTAACATTAACCCTCACCCTAACCCTAACACTAACCCTAACATTAACCCTAACCCTAACCCTAAATCTAACCCTATCCCCTAACCCTAATCCTACCCCTAAACCTAACCTTAACCCTAAACCTTCCCTTACCCTAACCCTAACCCTAACCCTAACAATATCCCCTAACCCTAACATTAACCCTAACCCTAACCCTAACCTTAACCCTAACATTAACCCTAACCCTAACCTAACACTAACCCTAACCCTAACCCTTACCCTTACATTAACCCTAACCCTAACCCTAACCCTTACACTTACCTTAACCTTAACCCTAAACCTAACCCTTAACCTTACCCTAACGCTAAACTTAACCCTAAACCTAACCCTATCCCTAACACATACCCTTAAGTAAACCCTAACCCCAACCCTAACCTCAACTTAAACCTAACCTAATCCTAACCCTAACCCTTACCCTAACCCTAACCTTAACCCAACACTAAACCTAAACCTCACCCTAAACCTAACCCTTACCGTTACCCAAACCCTAACCCTAAACCTAACACTAACCCTAACCCTACCCTTACCCTAACCCTAAACCTAACACTAACCCTTACCCTTACCCTAACCCTAACTCTATCCCTAAACCTAACCCTAACCGTAACCTTAAACATAACCCTTACACTTACCCTAACCCTAACCCTAAACCTAACCCTAAACCTAACCCTAACCCTTACCCTTACCGTAACCCTAACCCTAACACTATCCCTAACCCTTACCCTAACCCTAATCCTAAACCTAAACCTTACCCTAACCCTAACCCTAACCCTAACCCTTATCCTAACCCTAACCCTAACCCTATCCCTAAACCTTAACCTAACCCTAACACTAACTCTAACCCTAGCCCTAAGCCTTACCCTAACCCTAACCCTAAACCTAACCCTCACCCTAGCCCCTAACCCTAACCCTAACCCTAACCCTTACCCTTACCCTAAGCCTAACCCTAAACCTAACCCTAACCCTTACCCTTACCCTAACTCTAAGCCTCACATTAACCCTAACCATAACCCTAAACCTAACCTTAACCCTAACCCTTATCCTTTCCCTAACCCTAACCCTAACCTGCACCTAACCCTAACCCTAACCCTAAAGTTAACCCTAACCCTTAACCTAACCCTAACACTAAACCTATCCCTAAACCTTACTCTTACCCTAACCCTAACCCTAACCCTAACCCTTACCCTTACCCTAACCCTAACCCTAACCCTAACACTAACCTTAAACCTAACCCTAACCCTTATCCTAACCCTAACCCAAACCCTAAACCTAACCCTAACCCTAACCCTAAACCTAACCCTTACCCTTACCCTAACACTAACCCTATCCTTAACCCTAACCCTAACCCTAACCTTACCCTTACCCTAACCCTAACCCTAAACCTAACGCTAACCTTAACCCTAACCCTAACCCTAACCCTTACCCTTACCCTAACCCAAAACCTAAACATAACCCTAACCGTAACCCCTAACCCTAACCCTAACCCTAACACTTACCCTTACCCTAACCCTAACCCTAACCTTAATACGAACCCTAACCCTAACCCTAACCCTTACCCTAACCCTAATCCTTACCCAAACCCTAACCGTAACCGTAACCCTTACCCTTACCCTAACCCAAACCCTAACCGTAACCCTAACCTAACCCTAACCTTAACCCTAACCCTAACCCTAAACCTAACCCTAACCCAAAACCTAAACCTTACCCTAACCTAACCCTAACCCTTACACTTACCCTAACCCTAACCCTAAAACTAACCCTATCTCTAACCCTCACCCTAGCCCCTAACCCTAACCCTAAACCTAACCCTTACCCTTACCCTAAGCCTAACGCTAAACCTAACCCTAACCCTTACCCTTACCCTAACTCTAAGCCTCATATTAACCCTAACCATAACCCTAAACCTAACCTTAACCCTAAACCTTATCCTTTCCCTAACCCTAACCCTAACCTGCACCTAACCCTAACCCTAACCCTAAAGTTAACCCTAACCCTTAACCTAACCCTAACACTAAACCTATCCCTAAACCTTACTCTTACCCTAACCCTAACCCTAACCCTAACCCTTACCCTTACCCTAACCCTAACCCTAACCCTAACACTAACCCTAAACCTAACCCTAACCCTTATCCTAACCCTAACCCAAACACTAAACCTAACCCTAACCCTAACCCTAACCCTAAACCTAACCCTTACCCTTACCCTAACACTAACCCTATCCTTAACCCTAACCCTAACCCTAAACCTTACCCTTACCCTAACCCTAACCCTAAACCTAACGCTAACCCTAACCCTATCCCTAACCCTAACACTTGCCCTTACCCTAACCCAAAACCTAAACATAACCCTAACCGTAACCCCTAACCCTAACCCTAACCCTAACCCTTACCCTTACCCTAACCCTAACCCTAACCCTTACCCTTACCCTAAACCTAACTCTAACCCTAACCGTAACACTACTAACCCTAACCCTAACCCCTAACCTAACCTAACCCTTACCCTGACCCTAACCCTAACCCTAACCCTCACCCTAACCCTTACCCTTAACCTAACCTAACCCTAACCTCTAACCCTAACCCTAACCCTAACCCTTACCCTAACCCTAACCCTAAACCTTACCCTCACCCTAACTCTACACCTAACCCTAAACCTAACCATAACCCTAACCCTTACCCTTACCTTAACCCTATCCCTAACCCTAACCCTAAACCTTACCCTTACCCTTACCCTAAATCTAACCCTAACCCTTACCCTAAACCTAATCCTAACCATAACCCTAACCCTTACCCTTAACCTAACCCTAACCCTAACCTTAACCCTAAAACTTACCTTTAACCTAAACCTAACCCTAACCTTACCCTAAACCTAACCCTAACCCTAACCCTTACCTTAACCGTAACCCTAACCCTTATCCTTTCCCTAACCCTAACCCTAACCTGCACCTAACCCTAACCCTAACCCTAAAGTTAACCCTAACACTTAACCTAACCCTAACACTAAACCTATCCCTAAACCTTACTCTTACCCTAACCCTAACCCTAACCCTAACCCTTACCTTAACCTAACCCTAACCCTAACCCTAACCCTAACCATAACTCTAACCCTAACCCTAACCCTAACCCTAACACTTACCCTAACCCTAACCCTAACCCCTAACCCTAATCCTTACTCTAACCCAACACCCTAACCCTAACCCTAACCCTAACCCTTACCCTAACCTAGTCCTAATCATAACCCTAACCCTTACCCTTAACCTAACCCTAACCCTAACCCTAACCCTAAAACTTACCCTTAACCTAAACCCACCCTAACCTTACCCTAACCCTAACCCTAACCCTAACCCTTACCTTAACCGTAACCCTAATCCTAACCCTTACCCTTACCCTAACGCTAACCCTAACCCTAACCCTTACCCTAATCCTAACCCTAACCCTAACCCAAACACTAACCCCTAACACTAATCCTAACCCTAACCCTAACTCCTAACCCTAACCCTAACCGTAACCCTAACCCTTACGCTTATCCTAACCCTAACCCTTACACTAACCCTAACCCTAATCCTAAACTAAAACTAACCCTAACCCTTACCCTAACCTTCAGACTTACCCTTAACCTAACCCTAACCCGAACCCTAACCCTTAACCAAACCCTAAACCTAAACCTAAACCTAACCCTTACACTAACCCTAACCCTAACACTAACCCTAACCCTTACTCTAACCCTAACCTTAACCCCTAACCGTAACCCTTCCCTGACCCTAATCCTAACCCTAACCCTAACCCTAACCCTTACCCTTACCACCTTAACCTAACCCTAACCCTAACCCACCCAACACTAAACCTAACGTTAACCCTTACCCTTACCCTAACCCTAACCCTACCCCTAACCCTAACCTAACCACCCTAACCCTACCCTACCCTACCACCTAACCCAAACCCTACAATCCCTAAACCTAACCTAACCCTAACAACCCCTAACCCTCTAACCCTTACCCTAACCCTAAACCTAACCCTAACCCTAACCCCAACCCTAAACCTTACTCTTATCCTAACCCTAACCCTAACCTTAACCCCAACCCTAGCCCTAACCCTAACCCTTTCCTGAGCCAAAACCCTAACCCTAACCTAACACTAACACTAACCCTAACCCTTACCCTAACCCTAACCCTTACCCTAACCCTAACCCTACACTATCCCCTAACCCTAACATTAACCCTAACCCTAACCCTAACCCTTACCCTTACCCTAACCCTAACCCTAACCCTAACCCTAACCATATCCCCTAACCCTAACATTAACCCTCACCCTAACCCTAACACTAACCCTAACATTAACCCTAACCCTAACCCTAACCCTAACCCTATCCACTAACCCTAATCCTACCCCTAAACCTAACCTTAACCCTAAACCTTACCCTTACCCTAACCCTAACCCTAACTCTAACCATATCCCCTAACCCTAACATTAACCCTAACCCTAACCCTAACCTTAACCCTAACATTAACCCTAACCCTAACCTAACACTAACCCTAACCCTAACCCTTACACTTACCTTAACCCTAACCTTAAACCTAACCCTTACCCATACTCTAACGCTAAACTTAACCCTAAACCTAACCCTAACCCTAACACATACCCTTAAGTAAACCCTAACCCCAACCCTAACCTCAGCCTAAACCTAACCTAATCCTAACCCTAACCCTTACCCTAACCCTAACCCTAAATTAACACTAACCCTAACCCTACCCTTACCCTAACCCTAACCTTAAACCTAACACTAACCCTTAACCTTACACTAACCCTAACTCTATACCTAAACCTAACCCTAACAGTAATCTTAAACATAACCCTTACACTTACCCTAACCCTAACTCTAACCCTAACCTTAAACCTAACCCTAAACCCTACCCTAACCCTAACCCTATCCCTAAACCTTACCCTAACCCTAACCCTACCCCTAACCCTAACCTTACCACTAACCCTTACCCTTACCCTAACCCTAACCATAATCCTAAACTTAACCCTAACTCTAACCCTTACCCTAACCCTAAACCTAACCCTAACCCTAACCCCCAACCCTAAACCTTACTCTTATCCTAACCCTAACCCTAACCTTAACCCCAACCCTAACCCTAACCCTAACCCTTTCCTGAGCCAAAACCCTAACCCTAACCTAACCCTAACCCTTACCCTAACCCTAAACCTTACCCTAAACCTAACCCTAACACTATCCCCTAACCCTAACATTAACCCTAACCCTAACCCTAACCCTAACCCTTACCCTTACCCTAACCCTAACCCTAACTCTAACCCTTACCCAAACCCTAAACCTAAACCTAACCCTAACCCTACACCTAACCCTTACCCTTACCCTAACACTAACCCTATCCTTAACCCTAACCCTAACCCTAACACTTACCCTTACCCTAACCCTAACCCTTACCTTAATGCGAACCCTAACCCTAACCCTAACCCTTACCCTAAACCTAATCCTTACCCAAACCCTAACCGTAACCGTAACCCTTACCCTTACCCTAACCCTAAACCTAACCGTAACCCTAACCCTAACCCTAACCTTAACCCTAACCCTAACCCAAAACCTAACCCTAACCCTAACCCTAAACCTTACCCTAAACCCTAACCCTAACCCTTACCCTTACCCTAACCCTAACCCTAAAACTAACCCTAACTCTAACCCTTACCCTTACCCTAAACCTAACTCTAAACCTAAACTTAACACTTACACTAACCCTAACCCTAACCCCAACCTTATCCCTTACCCTGACACTAACCCTAACCCTAACCCTCACCCTAACCCTTACCCTTAACCTAAGCCTAACCATAACTCTAACCCTAACCCTCACCCTAACCCTTACCCTTAACCTAACCCTAACCATAACTCTAACCCTAACCCTAACCCTAACCCTAACCGTTACCCTAAACCTAACCCTATCCCCTAACCCTAATCCTTACTCTAACCCAACACCCTAACCCTAACCCTAACCCTTACCCTTACCCTTGTCCTAACAGTAACCCTAAGCCTAACAATTACCCTTACCCTAACCCCTAACATAACACTAACCCTAACCCTAACCCGTACCCTAAACCTAACCCTAACCCTAACTCTTACCATTACCCTAACCCTAACCAAACCCTAACCCTAACCCTAACCTTAACCCTTACCCTTACCCTAACCCTAACCCTAACCCTAAACCTAACCCTTACCCTTACATTAAACCTAAACCTAACCCTTACCCTTACCCTTACCCTAACCCTAAACCTAACCGTAACCCTAACCCTAACCCTAAACTTAACCCTACTCTAACCCTAAATCTAACCCTAACCCTAACCCTAACCCTTACCCTAAACCTAACCCTAACCCTAACCCTTACCCTTACCCTAAACCTAACTCTAACCCTAACCGTAACACTACACTAACCCTAACCCTAACCCCTAACCTTAACCCTTACCCTGACCCTAACGCTAACCCTAACCCTCACCCTAACCCTTACCCTTAACCTAACCCTAACCCTAACTATAACCCTAACCCTAACCCTAACCCTTACCCTAACCCTAACCCTAAACCTTACCCTCACCCTAACTCTACACCTAACGCTAAACCTAACCATAACCCTAACCCTTACCCTTACCTTAACCCTATCCCTAACCCTAACCCTAACCTTACCCTTCCCCTTCCCCTAAATCTAACCCTAACCCTTACCCTAAACCTAATCCTAACCATAACCCTAACCCTTACCCTTAACCTAACCCTAACCCTAACCCTAACCCTAAAACTTACCCTTAACCTAAACCCAACCCTAACCTTACCCTAACCCTAACCCTAACCCTAACCCTTACCTTAACCGTAACCCTAATCCTAACCCTTACCCTTACCCTAACGCTAACCCTAACCCTAACCCTTACCCTAATCATAACCCTAACCCTAACCCTAACACTAACCCCTAACACTAATCCTAACCCTAACCCTAACTCCTAACCCTAATCCTAACCGTAACCCTAACCCTTACCCTTATCCTAACCCTAACCCTAAACCTAAACCTAACCCTATCCCTAACCCTTACCCTAACCCTAACACTAATCCTAAACCTAAAACTAACCCTAACCCTTACCCTAACCTTCAGACTTACCCTTAACCTAACCCTAACCCGAACCCTAACGCTTAACCTAACCCTAAACCTAAACCTAACCCTTACACTAACCCTAACCCTAACACTAACCCTAACCCTTACTCTAACCCTAACCCTAACCCCTAACCGTAACCCTTACCCTGACCCTAATCCTAACCCTAACCCTAACCCTTACCCTTAACCTAACCTTAACCCTAACCCTAACCCTGACACTTAACCCTAACCCTAAACCTAACCCTTACCCTTACCCTAACCCTAACCCTAACCCTAAATCTAACTCTTACCCTCAACCTAACACTAATCCTAACCCAAACACTTACCCTAACCCTAACCCTAACCCTTAACCTAACCCTAACCCTAATCTAACCCTAAACCTTACATTAACATAACCCTAAACCTAACTCCAACCCTGACCTTAACCCTCACCCTAACCCTTATCCTAACCCTTACCCTTACTCTAACCCTAACCCTAAACCTAACTCTTACCCTTACCTTAACCCTAACCCTAACTCTAAACCTAACCCTAACCCTACCCCTAACCCTTACCCTAACCCCTACCCTAATCCTAAACCTAATCCTTACCCTTACCCTAACCCTAACCCTAACCTTAAACCTAACCCTAACCCTAACCCTCACCCTTACCCTAAACCTAACCATAAACCTATCCCTAACACTTACCCTTATCCTAACCGTTACCCTAATCTTAACTCTAAACCTAACCCTAAACCTAACCTTAACCCTAACCCTTATCCTTTCCCTAACCGTAACCGTAACCGTAACCCTAACCCTAACCCTAACCCCTAACCCCTAACCCTAACCCTAACCCTAACACATAACTTTACTGTAACCCTTACCCTAAACCTTACCTAACCCTAACCCTAAACCTAACCCTAAACCTAACCTTAACGCTAACCCTAACCCTTACCCTAAGCCTAACCTTAAACCCAACACTAAACCTAACCCTAACCCTAAACCTAACCCTAACCCTAACCCTTAACCCTAACACTAAACCTAAACCTAACCCTAACCCTTACACTTAACCTAAGCCTAACCCTAACCCTAACCCTAACCCTAACCCTAACCCTAACCCCTAACCCTAATCCTAACCCTTACCCTTAACCTGACCCTAACCCTAACCCTAACCCTAACACTTACCTTAACCCTAACTCTAACCATAACACTTACACTTACCCTAACCCTCACACTAACCCTAACCCTAACCCTAACCCTAACCCTTACCCTAACCCTAACCTTAACCCCAACACTAATCCTAACACTAAACCTAACCCTAAATCGAACCCTTACCCTAACGCCAACCCTAAACCTTACCCTTACCCTAAACCTAACCCTAACCCTTACCCTAAACCTAACCCTAACCCTAACCCTAACCCTTACCTTACGTTAACCCTACCTCTAACTCTAATGCTTACCCTTGCTCTAACGCTAACCCTAACCCTAACCCTAACCCTAACACATACCCTTACCCTAACCCTAACCCTAACTCTAACGCTAACCCTAAACCTAACCCTAAACCTAACCCTAACCCTAACCCTTACGCTAACTCTAAACCTAACCGTTACACTTACCCTAACCCTAACCCTAACCCTAACCCTAAACCTAACCCTAAACCTAAACCTAACCCTTAACCTTATCCTAACCCTAACCCCAACCCTAACCCTTACCTTAATATTAAACCTAACCCTTACTTTTACCCTTACCCTAACCCTAAACCTAACCCTAACCCTAACCCTAACCCTTACACTAACACTAACCCTAAAACTAACCCTAAAACTTACCCTTACCCTAAACCTAACCCTAACCCTAACCCTAACCCTTACCCTTACCTTAACCCTAACCCTAAACCTAACCCTAACACATACCCTTACCCTAAACCTAACCCTAAATCTAACGCTAACCCTAAACCTAACCCTAAACCTAACCCTAACCCTAAACCTAACCCTAACTCTAACCCTTACTCGAAACCTAACCCTAACCCTAACCCTAAACCTAACCCCTAACCCTAACCCTAACCCTAACCCTTACCCTTATCCTAACCCTAACCCTAAACCTAACACTTACAATTATCCTAACCCCTAACCTAACCCTAACCCCAACCTAAACCTTACCCTAACCCTAAACATAACCCTTACCCTTACCCTTACCCTAACCCTAAACCTAACCCGAACCCTAACTCTAACCCTTACCCTTACCTTAACCCTAAGCCTAACCCTAACCCTTACCCTTACCCTAACGCTAACCCTAAACCTTACCCTTACCCTAAACCTAACCCTAACCCTAACACATACCCTTACCCTAACCATAACCCAAATGCTAACCGTAACCCTAAACCTAACCCTAAACCTAAACCTAAACCTAACCCTAAAACTAACCCTTACCCTAACCCTAACCAGAAACCTAACCCTAACCCTAAACCTAACCCTAAACCTTGCCATTACCATAACCCTAACCCTAACCCTAAAACTAACCCTAACCCTAACCATAACCCTCACCCTTACCCTAACCCTAACCCTAACCCTAAACCTAAACCTAATCCTAACCCTTACCCTTACCCTAACCCTAACCCTAACCATAACACTTACACTTAACCTAACCCTAACATTAACCGTAACGCTTCCCCTAACCCTAACCCTAACCCTAACACTAACCCTAAACCTTAAACTAAACCTAAGCCTAACCCCTAAACCTATACCTAACCCTAACCCTTATCCTTATACTAATCTTAAACCTAATCTTAACCCTAACCCTAATCCTAACCCTAACCCTTACCTAACCCTAACCCTAACCCTAACTCTAACCCCTAACCCTAACAGTAAACCTAACTTCTAACCCTAACCCTAACACTAACGCTTACCCTAACCCTAACACTAACACTTACCCTAACCCTAACCCTAACCCTTATCCTAACCCTAACCCTAACCATAACACTAACCCTTAACCCAACCCTAACACTATCCCTAACCCCTAACCCTGACCCTTACCTACCCCTAACCCTAACCCTAACACTAATCCTAAGCCCTAACCCTAACCCTAACCATAACCCTAACCGTAACCCTTACCCTTACCCTAAAACTAACCCTAACCCTAACTCTAACCCTAACCGTAACCCTAACGCTAACCCTAACCCTAACCCTATCCCTAACCCTAACACATACCCTTACCCTAACCCTAACCCTAAACCTAACCTAACCCTAAACCTAAACCTAACCCTACCCTAACCCTTACCCTAAACCTAACCTTAACCCCAACACTAATAGTAACCCTAACCCTAACCCTAACCCTTAACCTTACCCTAACCCTAACCCTAAACCTTATCCTAACCCTAACTCTAACCCTAACACTAACCCTTAACCCAACCCTAACACTAACCCTAACCCCTAACCCTAACCCTTACCTAACCCTAACCCTAACCCTAACCCTAACCCTAAGCCCTAACCCTAACCCTAACCATAACCCTAATCCTAACCCTTACCCTTACCCTAAAACTAACCGTAACCCTAACTGTAAACCTAACCCTAACCCTAACGCTGACCCTAACCCTAACCCTAACACATACCCTTACCCTATCCCTAACCCTAACCCTAACCTAACCCTAAACCTAACCCTAACCCTAACCCTAACACTTACCCTAACCATAACCTTAACCCCAACACTAATCCTAACCCTAACCCTAACCCTAATCCTGACTCTAACCCTTAACCTTACCCTAACCCTAACCCTAACCATAAACCTAACCCTAACCCTAACCTCAACCCGAACCCTTACCCTTACGCTAACTCTAACCCTAACCCTAATCCTAAACTTAACCCTAACCCTTACACTTACCCTACCGCTAACCCTAAACCTTAACCTTACCCTAAACCTAACCCTAACCCTTACCCTAAACCTAACACTAACCCTAACTCTAACACTAACACATACCCTTACCCTAAACCTAAACCTAACCCTAACCCTAACCCTTACCCTTACCCTAAACCTAACCATAACCCTACCCACACACTTACCCTTCACCTAACCCTAACCATAACCAGAAAGCTTACCCTAACCCTAACCCTAATCCTAACCCAAACCCTAACCCTTTCACTAACAATAAGCCTAACCCCTAACCCTAACGCTTACCCTAACCCTAACCCTAACCCTAACCCTAACCATTAACCTAACCCTAAACCTAACTCTAACCCTGACCCTAACCCTAACCCTAACCCTTACCCTAACTCTAACGCTAACCCTAACCCTTACCCTTACCCTTACCCTAATCCTAACCGTAAACCTAACCCTTACTCTTACACTAACCCAAACCCTAAACCTAACCCTAATCCTAACCTTAACACTAACCCTTACACTTACACTAACCCTATCCCTAACCCTAACGCTAACCCTAACCCTAACCCTAACCCTAACACATACCCTTACCCTAACCCTAACAGTAACCCTAACCCTAACCCTAACCTAACCCTATACCTAACCCTAACCCTAACCCTTACCCTAACCCTAACCCTAAACCTAACCCTAACCCTAACCCTAACCCTTACCCTAACCCTAAACCTAATCCTAACCCTAACCCTTAACCTTAACGTAACCCTAAACCTAACCCTAAACCTAACCCTAACCCTAACCTTAACCCTAACCGTAACACTTATTCTTACTCTAACCCTAACCCTAACCCTAAACCTAACCCTAACCCTAATTCTAACCCTCACCCTTACCCTAACGCTAACCCTAAAACGTACCCTTACCCTAAACCTAACCCTAACCCTTACCCTAAACCTAACCCTAACCCTAACCCTAATCCTAACCCATACCCTTAACTTAACCCTAACTCTAACTCTAACCCTTACCCTTACTCTAAGGCTAACCCTAACCCTAACCCTAACCCTAACCCTTACGCTAACTCTAACCCTATCCCTTACACTTACCCTAACCCTAACCCTAACCATAACCCTAAACCTAACCCTAACCATAAACCTAACCCTTAACCTTATCCTAACCCTAACCCTAAATCTAACACTTACAATTACCCTAACGCCTAAGCTAACCCTAACCCCAACCCTAACCCTTACCTTAACCCTAAACCTAACCCTTACCCTTACACTTACCCTAACCCTAAACCTAACCCTAACCCTAACCCTTACACTAACCCTAATCCTAAACCTAACCCTAAACCTTACCATTACCATCAACCTAACCCTAACCCTCACCGTAAACCTAACCCTAAACCTAACCCTAACCCTTACCCTTACCTTAACCCTAATCCTAACCCTAACCCTCACCCTTACCCTAACCCTAACCCAATACCTAACCCTAACCCTTAGCCTTATCCTAACCATAACCCCAACCTTAACACTAACCCTAACAATAAACCTAATCTTAAACCTAACCCTTATCCTTTCACTAACCGTAACCCTAACCCTTACCGTAAGCCTTACCATAACCCTACCCTAACCCTTACCCTAAGCCTTACCCTAACCCTACCCTAACCCTAACCCCTAACCCTTACCCTTACCCTAACCCTAAACCTAACCCTCTCCTTAAACCTCACCCTTACCCTTAACCTAACCCTAACCCTAACGCTAACCGTAAACCAAACCCTTACCCTAAACCTAACTCTAAACCCTACACTAAACCTAAACCTAACCCAAACCCTAACCCTTACCCTTACCTTAACCCTAAACCTAACCCTAACAATTAGCCTAAACTTAACACTAAACCTAACCCTAACCCTAACCCTAACACATACCCTTACCCTAACCCTAACCATAACCCTAACGTAACCCTAAACCTAACCCTAACCGTAACCCTAATCGTTACCCTAACCCTAACCTTAACCCCAACACTAAACCTAACCCTAGGCCTAACCTTAAACCTTACCCTTTCCCTAACCCTAACCCTAAAACTAAAACTAACCCTAACCCTAACCCTTACCCTAACCCTAACCCTAATCCTAACCCTAACCCTTAACCTTACCCTAACCATAACCCTAACCCTAACCCTAACTCTAACACTTATCCTAACCCTAACCCTAACCCTAACCCTTAACCCAACCCTAACACTAACCCTAACCCCTAACCCTAATCCTTAAATAACCCTTACCCTAACCCTAAACCTAACCCCCAACCCTAACCCTAACCATAACCCTAACCCTAAACCTAAAACTCTCCCTAAACCTAACCCTTACCCTTAACCTAACCCTAACCCTAACGCTAACCCTAAACCTAACCCTTATCCTAAACCTAACCCTAAACCCTACACTAAATCTGTCCCTAACCCTAACCCTAACCATAACCTAACCCTAAACCTAAACCTAACCCTAACCCTAATGCTTACCCTAACCCTAACCTTAACCCCAACACTAAACCTAACCCTAACCCTAACCTTAACCCTTATCCTTTCCCTAACCCTAACCCTAAACCTAACCCTAACCCTAACCCTCACCTTATCCCTAACCCTAATCCTAACCCTAACCCTTAATCTTACTCCAACACTAACCCTAACCCTAAACCTAACCCTAACCCTAACCTTAACCCTAACCCTTACCCGTACCCTAACCCTAACTCTAACCCTAACCCTGAACCTAACCCTAACCCTAACCCTAACCCTTACCCTTACCCTAATGCTAACCCTAAACCTTACCCTTACCCTAAACCTAACCCTAAACTTTACCCTATACCTAACCCTAACCCTAACCCTAACCCTAACCCTAACACATACCCTTACCCTAACCATAACAATAACTCTAACGCTAACCCTAAACCTAACCCTAAACCTAAACCTAACCCTAACCCTAACCCTAAACCTTACCCTAACCCTAACCCTAACCCTAACCCCTAACCCTAACCCTAACCCTAACCTTAACCCCAACACTAAACCTAACCCTAACCCTAAACTTAACCATTACCCTTTCCCTAACCTTAACCCTAAACCTAACCCTAACCCTAACCCTCACCGTATCCCTAACCCTAATACTAACCCTAACCCTTAATCTTACCCCAACACTAACCCTAACCCTAAACCTAACCCTAACCCTAACCTTAACCCTAACCCTTACCCTTACCCTAACCCTAACTCTAACCCTAACCCTGAACCTAAACCTAACCCTAACCCTTACCCTTACCCTTACCCTAACGCTAACCCAAAACCTTACCCTTACACTAAACCTAACCCTAACCTTTACCCTAAACCTAACCCTAACCCTAACCCTTACCCTTACCTTACCCTAACCCTAACCCTAACCCTTACCCTTACTGTAACGCTAAGCGTAACCCTAACCCTAACCCTAATACATACCCTTACCCTAACCCTAACCCTAACTCTAACGCTAACCCTAAACCTAACCCTAAACCTAACCCTAACCCTAACCCTAAACCGTACCCTAACCCTAACTCTAACCCTAAACCCTAACTCTAACCCTAACCCTAACCCCTAACCGTAACCCTGACCCTAAACCTAACACTTACAATTACCCTAACCCCTAACCTAACCCTAACCCCAACCCTAACCCTTACCCTAACCCTAAACCTAACCCTTACTCTTAACCTTTCCCAAACTCTAAATATAAACCTAACCCTAACCCTAATCCTTTCCCTTACCCTAACCTTAACCCTATTACTAACCCTAAACCTTATCCTTACCCTAAACCTAACCCTAACCCTTACAGTAAACCTAACACTAACCCTAACCCTAACCCTTACCCTTACCTTAACCCTAATCCTAAACCTAACCCTTACCCTTACCCTAACGCTAACCCTAAACCTTACCCTTACCCTAAACCTAACCCTAAACCTAACCCTAACCCTAATACATACACTTACCCTAACCCTAACCCTAAACCTAACCCTAAACCTAACCCTAACCCTAAATCTAACCCTTACCATAACCCTAACCTTAACCGAAGCACTAATCCTAACCCTAACCCTAACCCCAACCCTTACCCTTACCCTAACCCTAATCTGAAACCTAACCCTAACCCTAAACCTAACCCTAGCCCTTACCCTAACCCTAACCTAAGCCTAACCCTAATCATTACCCTTACCATTACCCTAACCCTAACTCTAAAACTAACACTAACCCTAACCTTAACCATAACCCTTACCCTTACCCTAACCCTAACCCTAACCCTTATCCTTACCTTAAACGTAACCCTAACCCTAACCCTTACCCCTACTCTAATGATAACCCTAACCCTAACCCTAAACCTAACACATACCCTTATCCTAAACCTAACCCTAACTCTAACTCTAAACCTAAACCTAACCCTAAACCTAACCCTAACCCTAATCCTTACCCAAACCCTAACCCTAACCCTAAACATAACCCTAACCCCTAACCCTAACCCTAACCATAAACCTAACACTTAAAATTATCCTAACCGCTAACCTAACCCTAACCCCAACCCTAAACCTTACCCTAACCCTAAACCTAACCCATACCCTTAACCTTACCCTAACCCTAAACCTAAACCTAACCCTAACCCTAAACCTTTCCCTTACCCTAACCTTAATCCTAAACCTAACCCTAAACGTTATACTTACCATAAACCTAACCCTAACCCTTACCGTCAACCTAACCCTAACCCTAACCCTAACCGTAACCCTAACCCTAAACTTAACCCTTACCCTAACCCTAACGCTAGCCCTAAACCTTACCCTTACCCTAAATCTAACCCTAACCCTAACCCTAACACATACCCTTACCCTAACCCTAACCCTATCCGTAACCGTAACCCTAAACCTAACCCTAAACCTAACCCGAACCCTAAACCTAACACTTACCGTAACCCTAACCTTAACCGAAACACTAAACCTAACCCTAACCCTAACCCCAACCCTTACCCTTACACTAACCCTAACCTGAAACCTAACCCTAACCCTAAACCTAACATTAACCCTTACCCTGACCCTAACCTAATCCTAAACCTAATCCTTACCCTTACCATAACCCTAACCCTAACCCTAAAACTAACACTAACCCTAACCTTAACCCTAACCCTTACACTTACCCTAACCCTAAACCAAACCCTACCCCTCACCCTAACCCTAACCCTAACCCTAACACATACCCTTACATTAACCCTAACCCTAAATCTAACGCTAACCCTAAACCTAACCCTAAACTTAACCTAACCCTAAACCTTACCCTAACCCGAACCCTAACCCTAAAACTTAGCCTAAACCTAACGCTAACCCTAACCCTAATCCTAACCCTAACCCTAACACATACCCTTACCCTAACCCTAACCCTAACCTAACCCTAAACCTAACCCTAACCCTAACCCTAACCCTAACACTTACCCTAATCCTAACCTTAAACCCAACACTAAACCTAACCCTAACCCTAACCCTAACCCCAAATCCTAACCCTAACCCTAACCCTTAACCTTATCCTAAACCTAACCCTAAAATAACACTTACAATTACCCTAAACCCTAACCTAAATCTAACGCTTAACCTTACCCTAACACTAAACCTAACCCTAACCCTAACCCTAACCCTTACCCTTACCCTAACCCTAACCCTCAACCTCACCCTAGACCTTACCCTTACCCTAAACCTAACCCTAACCCTTACCGTAAACCTAACCCTAAACCTAACCCTAACCCTTACCCTTACCTTAACCCTAACCCAACCCTAACTCTTACCCTTACCCTAACACTAACCCTAAAGCTTACCCTTACCCTAACGCTAACCCTAAACCTTACCCTTACCCTAAACCTAACCCTAACCCTAACCCTAACTCATATCCTTACCCTAACCCTAACCCTAACCTGAAACCTAACCCTAAACCTAAACTTAACCCTAACCCTTACCCTAACCCTAACCTAATCCTAAACCTAATCCTTACCCTTACCATAACCCTAACCCTAAAACTAAACCTAACCCTAACCTTAACCTTAATCCTTACCCTTACCCTAACCCTAACCCTAACCTTAACCATAACACTCACACTTACCCTAACCCTAACCCTAACTCTAACCCTAAAACTAATCCTAACCCTAGACGTTACCCTTACCCTATCCCTAACCCTAACCCTAACCATAACACTTACCCTTAACTAACCCTAACCCTTACCCTAACCCTAACCCTAAACCTAACCCAAACCCTACCATTAATCTAACACTAAACCTAACTCTAACCCTGACCCTAACCCTAACCCTAAGGCTAACACTAACCCTTACCCTTACCCTAAACCTAACCCTAAAACTAAACCTAACCCTTACTCTTACCCTAACCCTAACTCTATACCTAACCCTGACCCTAACCCTAAACCTTACCCTAACTCCTACCCTAATCCTAAACTTAACCCTTACCCTTATCCTAACGCTAACCTTAAACGTAAACCTAACCCTAACCCTAACCTTAACCCTAACCCTTACCGTTACAGTAACCCTAACCCTAAACCTAACGCTAAACCTAACCCTAACCCTAACCCTAACCCTAAACATAACACTAACACTAACACTTGCTCTTACACTAACCCTAAACCTAACCCTAACCCTTACCCTAACCCTAACCCTAACCCTAACCTTAAACCTTAACCTAACCCTAACACTAACCCTAACCCCTAACAATAACCCTTACCCTTCCCTAGCCTTAACCCTAACCCCTAACACTAACCGTAACCCTAACCCCTAACCCTAACCCTAACCCTAACGCTTACCCTAACCCTAAACCTAACCCTAACACTAACACTTACCCTAACCCTAACCCTAACCCTTATCCTAACCCTTACCCTAACACTAACACTAACCCTTAACCCAACCCTAACACTAACCCTAACCCCTAACCTTAACCCTAACCTAACGCTAACCCTAACCCTAACCCTAAACCCTAACCCGAACCCTAACCATAACCCTAACCCTAACCCTTACCCTTAACCTAACCCTAACCCTAACCCTAATCCTAAACCTAACCCTTACCCTAAACCTAACCCTAAGCCTTACCCTGAACCTAACACTAACCCTAACCCTAACCTTTACCCTTACCTTAACCCTAAACCTAACTCGAACACTTAGCCTAAACCTAATGCTAACCCTAACCCTACCCCTAACCCTAACACATACCCTTACTCTAAACCTAACCCTAACCCTAACCCAAACACTAACCTAACCCTAAACCTAACACTTACCCTAACGCTTACACTAACCCTAACCTTAACCCCAACACTAAACCTAACCCTAACCCTAAACCTAACCCTTACACTTACCCTAACCCTAACGCTAACCCTAACCCTAACCCTAAACCTAACCCTAACCCTAACCCTTACCCTAACCCTAACGCTAATCCTAACCCTAAACCTTAACCTTACCCTAAACCTAACCCTAACCCTAAACCGAACCCTAAACCTAACCTTAACCCTAACCCTTACCCTTACCCTAACCCTAAACCTAACCCTAACCCTAACCCTTACCAATAGCCAAACGCTAACCTAAACCTTACCCTTACCCTAAACCTAACTCTAACCATTACCAGAAACCTAACCTTAACCCTAACCCTAACCCTAACACATACCATTACCCTAACCCTAACCCTAACTCTAACGCTAACCCTAAACCTAACCCTAACAACTAACCCTAACCCTAACCCTTAAACTTATCCTAACGTGAACCCTAAAATAACACTTACAATTACCCTAACCCCTAACCTAACCCTAACCCCAACCCTAAACCTTACTCAAACCCTAAACCTAACCCTTACCCTTACCCTAACCCTAAACCTAACACTAACCCTAACCCTAACCCTTACCCTTACCATAACTCTAACCCTAAACCTAACCAGAAACCTTACCCTTAACCTAAACCTAACCCAAACCCTTACCGTAAACCTAACCCAAACCCTAACACTAACCCTTACCCTTACCTTAACCCTAACCCTAACCCTAACCCTTACCCTTACCCTAACGCTAACCCTAAACCTTACCCTTACCCTAAACCTACCCCTAAAACTAACCCTAACACATACCCTTACTCTAACCCTAACCCCAACCCTAACCGAAACACTAAACCTAACCCTAAACCTAACCCTAACCCTACCCCTAACACTTACCCTAACCCTAACCTTAACCGAAACACTAAACCTAACCCTAACCCTAACCCCAACCCTTACCCTTACCCTAACCCTAACCTGAAACCCAACCCTAACCCTAACCCTAACCCTTACCCTAACACTAACCTAATCCTAACCCTAACCCTTACCCTTAAAATAACCCTAACCCTAAACCTAAAACTAACCCCAAACCTAACCCTAACCCTAACACATACCGTTACCCTAACCCAAACCATAAACCTAACCCTTACCCTTACCTTAACCCTAACCCTAACCCTAACCCTAACCCTTAACCTAACGCTAACCCTAAACTGTACCCTTACCCTAAACCTAACCCTAACCCTTACCCTAACGCTAACCTAATCCTAACCCTAACCATTACCATTACCACAACCCTAACCCTAAACCTAAAACTAACCATAACCCTTACCTTAACCTTAACCCTTACCCTTACACTAACCCAACCCTAAACCTAAACCTAACCCTAACCCTAACCGTTACCCTTAACCTAACGCTAACCCTAACCCTAACCATAACACTTACCCTTAACCTCATCCTAAACCTAAGCCTAACGCTTACCCTAACCCTAACCCTAATCCTAACACTAACCCTAAACCTTACACTAACCCTAAGCCTAATCCCTAACCTTAACCCTTACCCTAACCCTAACCCTAAACCTAACCCTTACCATTAACCTAACCCTAAACCCAACTCTAACCCTGACCCTAACCCTAACTCTAACCCTTACCCTAACCCTAACGCTAACCCTAACCCTTACCCTTACATTAAACCTAACCCTAAACCTAACCCTTACCCTTACCCTAACCCTAACCCTAACTCTAAACCTAACCCTAAGCCTAACCCTAACCCTTACCCTAACCCTTACCCTAATCCTAAACCTAACCCTTACCCTTACCCTAACACTAACCCTAACCCTAAACCTACTCCTAACCCTAAACTTAACCCTAACCCTTCCCCTTACACTAATCCTAACCCTAACCCTAAACCTAATCCTAACCCTAACCCTAACCCTAACCCTCACCCTTACCCTAACCCTAACCCAATACCTAACCCTAACCCTTAAGCTTATCCTAAACGTAACCCTAATCTTAACACTAACCCTAAACCTAAACCTAACCTTAACCCTAACCCTTCTCCTTTCCCTAACCATAACCCTAACCCTTACCCTAACCCTAACCCTAACCCTAACCCCTAACCCTACCCCTATCCCTTACTCTAACACCTAACCCTACCCCTAACCCTAACCCTAACCCTAAACCTAACCCTAGCGCTAACCCTAAACCTTACCCTAACCCTAATTTAAACCCAACACTAAACCTAACCCTAACCCTAACCTTAACCCTTACCCTAAACCTAACTCTAACCCTGACCCTAACACTAACCCTTACTCTTATCCTAACCCTAACCCTAATCCTAACACTTACCCTTACCCTAATACCTACCCTAAACCTAACCCTAACCCTAAGCCTTATCCTACCCTAAACGTAATCCTAACCCTTACCCTTACCCTAACCCTAAATCTAACCCTAACACTAAGCCTAACCCTAACCCTTACACTAACTCTAACCCTAACCCTAACCCCAAAACTTACCCTTACCCTAACCCTAACCTGAAACCTAACCCTAACCCTAAACCTAACCCTATCCCTTACCCTAACCCTAACGTAATCCTAACCCTAATCCTTACCCTTACCATAACCCTAACCCTAACCCTAAAACTAACCCTAACCCTAACCTTAAACCTAATCCTTACCCTTACCCTAACCCTAACCCTATCCCTAACACATACCCTTACCCTAACCCTAACCTTAAATGCAACACTAAACCTAACCCTAACCCTAACCCTAACCCTTACCCTAACCCTAACCTAATCCTAACCCTAACCCTTACCCTTACCATAAACCTAACCCTAACCCTAAAACTAACCCTAACTCTAACCTTAACCCTAACCCTTACCCTTACCCTAACCCTAACCCTAACCCTAAACCTAACCCTAACCCCTAACCCTAACCCTAACACTTACCCTTAACCTAACACTAACCCTAACCCTAACGCTTACCCTAAACCTAACCCTAACCCTAACACTAACCCTAACCCTTATACTAACCCTAAGCCTAACCCCTAACCCTAACCCTTAGCCTAACCCTAACCCTAACCCTAACCCTTACCTTTAACCTAAACCTAAACCTAACTCTAACCCTGACCTAACCCTAAGCCTAAATCTTACACTAACCCTAACCCTAACAACCCTTACCCTTACCCTAACACTAACCCTAACCCTAAACCTAAACCTAACCCTTACCCTTACCCTAACTCTAACCCTAACTATAAACCTAATCTTTACCCTAACCCTAACCCTTACACTAACCCCTACCCTAATCCTAAACTTAACCCTTACCCTTACCCTGCCCTAACCATAACCCTAAACCTAACCCTAATTCTAACCTTAACCCTAACCCTTACCATTATACTAACCCTAACCCAAAACCTAACCCTAACCCTAACCCTAACCCTAAACATAACCCTCATCCTTACCCTAACCCTAACCCTAAACCTAACCCTAACCCTTACCCTTATCCTAACCGTAACAGTAACTTAACCCTAATCCTAACCCTAAACCTAACCTTAACCCTAACCCTTATCCTTTCCCTAACTGTAACCCTAACCCTTACCCTAACCCAAAACCTAACAATAACCCCTACCCGTAACCCTAACCCTAACCCCTAACCCTAACCCTAACCCTAACCCTAACACATACCCTTAACCTAACCCTAACCCTAACCTTCACCTATCCCTAAACCTAAACCTAAACCTAACCCTAACGCTAACCCTAACCCTTACCCTAACCCTAAAATTAAACCCAACACTAAACCTAACCCTAACCCTAACCCTTAACCTAACCCTAACCCTAACCCTTACTCTAACCCTAACCCTTACCCTAACCCTACGCTAACCCTAAACCTAACGCTAAGCCTTACCCTAACCCTAAATCTAAGCCTAACCCATACCCTTAACCTTACCCTAACACTAACCCTAACCCTAACCCTAACACTAACCCTAAACCTAACCCTTACCCTAACCCTAACCCTAACTCTAACCCTTACCCTAACCATAACCCTAACCCTAACCCTTAGTCTTACCCTAACCCTAACCCTAACCCTAAATCTAACCCTTACTCTTACACTAACCCAAACCCTAAACCTAACCCTAATCCTAACCTTAACCCTAACCCTTACCTTTACACTAACCCTAACCCTAACCGTAACCCTAAAACTAACACTAACCCTAACCCTAACACTTACCCTCACCCTAACCCTAACTCTAACCCTAACTCTAAACCTAACCCTAAACCTTACAATTACCCTAACCCTAACGCTAACCCTAACCCTAACCCTAACTCTAAACCTAACCCTAAGCCTAACCCTAACCCTTACCCTAACCCTTATCCTAATCCTAAACCTAACCCTTACCCTTACCCTAACACTAACCCTAACCCTAAACCTACTCCTAACCCTAAACTTAACCCTAACCCTTCCCCTTACACTAATCCTAACCCTAACCCTAAACCTAATCCTAACCCTAACCCTAACCCTAACCCTCACCCTTACCCTAACCCTAACCCAATACCTAACCCTAACCCTTAAGCTTATCCTAAACGTAACCCTAATCTTAACACTAACCCTAAACCTAAACCTAACCTTAACCCTAACCCTTCTCCTTTCCCTAACCATAACCCTAACCCTTACCCTAACCCTAACCCTAACCCTAACCCCTAACCCTACCCCTATCCCTTACTCTAACACCTAACCCTACCCCTAACCCTAACCCTAACCCTAAACCTAACCCTAGCGCTAACCCTAAACCTTACCCTAACCCTAATTTAAACCCAACACTAAACCTAACCCTAACCCTAACCTTAACCCTTACCCTAAACCTAACTCTAACCCTGACCCTAACACTAACCCTTACTCTTATCCTAACCCTAACCCTAATCCTAACACTTACCCTTACCCTAATACCTACCCTAAACCTAACCCTAACCCTAAGCCTTATCCTACCCTAAACGTAATCCTAACCCTTACCCTTACCCTAACCCTAAACCTAACCCTAACACTAAGCCTAACCCTAACCCTTACACTAACTCTAACCCTAACCCTAACCCCAAAACTTACCCTTACCCTAACCCTAACCTGAAACCTAACCCTAACCCTAAACCTAACCCTATCCCTTACCCTAACCCTAACGTAATCCTAACCCTAATCCTTACCCTTACCATAACCCTAACCCTAACCCTAAAACTAACCCTAACCCTAACCTTAAACCTAATCCTTACCCTTACCCTAACCCTAACCCTATCCCTAACACATACCCTTACCTAACCCTAACCTTAAATGCAACACTAAACCTAACCCTAACCCTAACCCTAACCCTTACCCTAACCCTAACCTAATCCTAACCCTAACCCTTACCCTTACCATAACCCTAACCCTAACCCTAAAACTAACCCTAACCCTAACCTTAACCCTAACCCTTACCCTTACCCTAACCCTAACCCTAACCCTAAACCTAACCCTAACCCCTAACCCTAACATTTACCCTTAACCTAACACTAACCCTAACACTAACGCTTACCCTAAACCTAACCCTAACCCTAACGCTAACCCTAACCCTTATACTAACCCTAAGCCTAACCCTTAACCCTAACCCTTAGCCTAACCCTAACCCTAACCCTAACCCTTACCTTTAACCTAAACCTAAACCTAACTCTAACCCTGACCTAACCCTAAGCCTAAATCTTACACTAACCCTAACCCTAACAACCCTTACCCTTACCCTAACCCTAACCCTAACCCTAAACCTAAACCTAACCCTTACCCTTACCCTAACTCTAACCCTAACTCTAAACCTAATCTTTACCCTAACCCTAACCCTTACACTAACCCCTACCCTAATCCTAAACTTAACACTTACCCTTACCCTGCCCTAACCATAACCCTAAACCTAACCCTAATTCTAACCTTAACCCTAACCCTTACCCTTATACTAACCCTAACCCTAAACCTAACCCTAACCCTAACCCTAACCCTAAACATAACCCTCACCCTTACCCTAACCCTAACCCTAAACCTAACCCTAACCCTTACCCTTATCCTAACCGTAACAGTAACTTAACCCTAATCCTAACCCTAAACCTAACCTTAACCCTAACCCTTATCCTTTCCCTAACCGTAACCCTAACCCTTACCCTAACCCAAACCCTAACAATAACCCCTACCCGTAACCCTAACCCTAACCCTAACCCCTAACCCTAACCCTAACACATACCCTTAACCTAACCCTAACCCTAACCTTCACCTATCCCTAAACCTAAACCTAAACCTAACCCTAACGCTAACCCTAACCCTTACCCTAACCCTAAAATTAAACCCAACACTAAACCTAATCCTAACCCTAACCCTAACCCTTAACCTAACCCTAACCCTAACCCTTACTCTAACCCTAACCCTTACCCTAACCCTACCCTAACCCTAACCCTAACGCTAAGCCTTACCCTAACCCTAAATCTAAGCCTAACCCATACCCTTAACCTTACCCTAACACTAACCCTAACCCTAACCCTAACACTAACCCTAAACCTAACCCTTACCCTAACCCTAACCCTAACTCTAACCCTTACCCTAACCATAACCCTAACCCTAACCCTTAGTCTTACCCTAACCCTAACCCTAACCCTAAACCTAACCCTTACTCTTACACTAACCCAAACCCTAAACCTAACCCTAATCCTAACCTTAACCCTAACCCTTACCTTTACACTAACCCTAACCGTAACCCTAAAACTAACACTAACCCTAACCCTAACACTTACCCTCACCCTAACCCTAACTCTAAACCTAACCCTAAACCTTACACTTACCCTAACCCTAACGCTAACCCTAACCCTAACCCTAACCCAGCATATACCCTTACCCTAACCCTAACAGTAACCCTAACCCTAACCCTAACCTAACCCTAACCTAACCCTAACCCTAACCCTTACCCTAACCCTAACCTTAACCCCAACACTAAACCTAACCCTTACCCTAACCCTAACACTTACCCTAACCCTAACCCTAATCGTAACCCTAACCCTTAACCCTAACCTAACCCTAACCCTAACCCTAAACCTAACCCTAACCCTAACCTTAACCATAACCCTTACACTTACACTAAACCTAACCCTAACCCTAAACCTAAACCTAACCCTAAACCTAACTCTAACCCTTACCCTTACCCTAACGCCAACCCTAAACCTTACCCTTACCCTAAACCTAACCCTAACCCTAACCCTAACCCTTACCCTAACCTTAACCCTAACTCTAACCCTTACCCTTACTCTAACGCTAACCCTAACCCTAACCCTAACACATACCCTTACCCTAACCCTAACCCTAACTGTAACACTAACCCTAAACCTAACCCTAAACCTAACCCTAACTCTAACCTTAACCCTTACGCTAACTCTAACCCTAACCCTTACACTTACCCTAACCCTAACCCTAACCCTAAACCTAAACCTAACCCTAAACCTAACCCTTAACCTTATCCTAACCCTAACCCTAAACCTAACACTTACAATTACCCTAACGCCTACCTAACCCTAAACCCAAACCTAACCCTAACCCTAACCGTAACCCTTACACTAACCCTAACCCTAAACCTAACCCTAAACCTTACCCTTACCCTAAACCTAACCCTAACCCTTACCTAAACCTAACCCTAACCCTCACCCTAACCCTAACCCTAACACATACCCTTACCCTAAACCTAACCCTAACTCTAACGCTAACCGTAAACCTAACCCTAACACTAACCCTAACCCTAAACCTTACCATACCTCTAAACCTAACCCTAAACCTAACCCTAACCCCTAACATTAACCCTAACCCTTAACCTTATCCTAACCCTAACCTTAAACCTAACACTTACAATCATCCTAACTCCTAACCTACTCTAACCCCAAACCTAAACCTTACCCTAACCCTAAACATAACCCTTACCCTTACCCTTACCCTAACCCTAAACCTAACCCTAACCCTAGCCCTAACCCTTACCCTTACCCTAACCCTAACCCTAAATCTAACCCTAAACCTTACCCTTACACTAACCCTAACACTAACCCTTACCCTTACCCGAACCCTAACCATAACTCTAACCATAACACTTACCCTTCACCTAACCCTAATCCTACCCAGAACGCTTACCCTAACCCTAACCCTAATCCTAACACAAACCCTAACCCTTTCACTAACCCTAAGCCTAACCCGTAACCCTAACCCTTACCCTAACCCAATACCTAACCCTAACCCTATCCCTAACCCTAACACCTGACCCATAACCCTAACCCTAATCCTAACCCTAACACATACTCTTACCCTAACCCTAACCCTAATCTTAACCTAACTCTAAACCTAACCCTAAACCTAACCCTAACGCTAACCCTAAACCTAACCCTAACACTAAACCTAACCCTAACTCTAACCCTTACCCTTACCCTAACGCTAACCCTAACCCTAACCCTAACAATAACCCTAACACATACCGTTACCCTAACCCTAACCCTAACCCTAACCCTAACCCTTACCCTAAACCTAACCCTAACCCTATCACTAACCCCTAACACTAATTCTAACCCTAACAACTAACCCTAACCCTAACCCTAACCCTTAAACTTATCCTAACCCTAACCCTAAAATAACACTTACAATTACCCTAACACCTAACCTAACCCTAACCCCAACCCTAACCCTTATTCAAACCCTAAACCTAACCCTTACCCTTACCCTAACCCTAAACCTAACCCTAACCCTAACCCTAACCCTTACCCTTACCATAACTCTAACCCTAAACCTAAACAGAAACCTTACCTTTACCCTAAACCTAACCCTAACCCTTACCGTAAACCTAACCCAAAACCTAACCCTAACCCTTACCCTTACCTTAACCCTAACCCTAAAAGTAACCCTTATCCTTAACCTAACGCTAACCCTAAACCTTACCCTTACCCTAAACCTACCCCTAACACTAACCCTAACACATACCCTACTCTAAACCTAACCCTAGACCTAAAACTAACCCTAACCCTAACCTTAACCCTAACCCTTACCCTTACAGTAACCCAACCCTAACACTAAACCTAACGCTAACCCTAACCGTTACCCTTACCCTAACCCTAAGCATAACACTTACCCTTAACCTAAACCTAAAACTAAACCTAACGCTTACCCTAACCCTAACCCTAATCCTAACACTAACCCTAACCCTTACCATTAACCTAACCCTAAACCTAACTCTAACCCTGACCCTAACCCTAACTCTAACCCTTACCCTAACCCTAACGCTAACCCTAACACTTACCCTTACCCTAAACCTAACCCTAAACCTAACCCTTACCCTTACCCTAACCCTAACCCAAACTCTAAACCTAACCCTAACCCTAACCCTAACCCTTACCCTAACCTTACCCTAATCCTAAACCTAACCCTTACCCTTACCCTAACACTAACCCTAACCCTAAACCTAATCCTAACCCTAAACTTAACCCTAACCCTTCCCCTTACACTAATCCTAACCCTAACCCTAAACCTACCCTAACCCAAACCCCAACCCTCACCCTTACCCTAACCCTAACCCAATACCTAACCCTAACGCTTACGCTTATCCTAAACGTAACCCTAGTCTTAACACTAACCCGAACCCTAAACCTAACCTTAACCCTAACCCTTATCCTTTCCCTAACCGTAACCCTAACCCTTTCCCTAATCCTAACCCTAACCCAAACACTAACCCCTAACCCTACCCTTATCCCTAACCCTAACCCCTAACTCCTACCCCTAACCCTAACCGTAACCCTAACACATACCCTTACCCTAACACAAACCCTAACCTAACCCTAAACCTAACCCTAAACCTAACACTAACGCTAACCCTAAACCTTACCCTAACCATAACCTTAAACCCAACACTAAACCTAACCCTAACCCTAACCTTAACCCTTACCCTAACCCTAATTCTAACCCTTACCCTAACACTGAACCTTACTCTTATCCCTAACCCCTAACCCTAACCCTAACACTTACCCTTACCCTAATCCCTATCCTAACCCTAACCCTAACCCTAAGCCTTATCCTACCCTAAACCTAACCCTAACCCTTACCCTAACCCTAACACTAAACCTAACGCTAACACAAAGCCTAACCCTAACTCTTACCCTAACCCTAACCCTTACCCTAACTCTAATCCTAACCCTAACCCCAACCCTTACCTTTACCCTAACCCTATCCTGGAACCTAACCCTAAACCTAAACCTAACCCTAACCCTTACCTTAACCCTAACCTAATCCTAACCCTAATCCTTGCTCTTACCATAACCCTAACCCTAAACCTAAAACTATCCCTAACCCTAACCTTAAACCTAACCCTTACCCTTACCCTAACCCTAACCCTATCCCTAACACATACCCTTGCCCTAACCCTAATCTTAAATGAAACACTAAACCTAATCCTAACCCTAACCCTAACCCTAACCTAATCATAACCCTAACCCTTACCCTTACCATAACCCTAACCCTAAAACTAACCCTAACCCTAACCTTAACCCTAACCCTTACCCTAACCCTTACCCTAACCCTAACCCTAACACTAACACTAAACCTAACGCTTACCCTAACCCTAACCCTAACACTAACACTAACTCTAACACTTTTACTAACCCTAAGCCTAACCCCTAACCCTAACACTTACCCTAAACCTAACCCTAACCCTTACCTTTAACTTAAACCTAAACCTAACTCTAACCGTGACCCTAAACCTAAGCCTAACCTTACCCTAACCCTAACCCTAACAATAACCCTTACCCTTACCCTAACCCTAACCGTAATCCTAAACCAAACCCTTACCCTTACCCTAACTCTAACCCTAACTCTAAACCTAACCTTAACCTAACCCTAACCCTTACGCTAACCCCTAACCTAATCCTAAACTTAACCCTTACCCTTAACCTAACCCTAACCATAACCCTAAACCTAACCCTAATTCTAACCTTAACCCTAACCCTTACCCTTATACTAACTCTAACCTTAAACCTAACCCAAACCCTAACACTAAACATAACCCTTACTCTTACCCTAACCCTAACACTAAACCTAATCCTAACCCTTACCCTTATCCTATCCTTAACAGTAACTTAACCCTAATCCTAACCCAAAACCTAACCTTAACCCTAACCCTTATCCTTTCCCTAACCGTAACCCTAACCCTAACCCTAACCCTAACACATACCGTTTACCTAACCCTAACCCTAACCTTAACCTATCCCTAAACCTAACACTAAACCTAACCCTAACCCTAACCCTAACCCTTAACCTAACCCTAACCCTAAACCTTACTCTAACCCTAACCCTTACCCTTACCCTAACCCTAACCCTAACCCTAACCCTAACACTCACGCTTACCCTAAGCCCTACCCTAACCCTACCCTAACCCTAAGCCTTACCCTAACCCTAAATCTAAGCCTAACACTTACCCTTACCCTTACCCTAACCCTAAACCTAACCCTAACACTAACCCTAACCCTTACCCTAACCCTAACTCTAACCCTAACCCTAACCCTAACCCTAACCCTTACCCTTACACTAACCCTAACCCTAACCCTAAA
>NW_028327707.1:163711-173711 GCF_031878675.1 Megascapheus bottae | reverse complement strand
TTAACCCAAACCCTAACCCTAATCCTAACACTAATGCTTACCCTTACCCTAAGCCTAACCCTAAACCTATCCCTTATCCTAACCCTAACCCTAACCCTAACCCTAACCCAACCTAACACTAACCCTAACCCCTAATGCTAACCCTTACCTAACCCTAGCCCTAACCCTAACCCTAAGCCCTAACCCTAACCCTAACCATAACCCTAACCCTAACCCTTACACTTACCTAAAACTAACCCTAACCCTAACTCTAAGCCTAACCCTGACTCTAACGCTAACCCTACCCCTAACCCTAACCATAACACATACCCTTACCCTAACCATAACCCTAACCCTAACCTAACCCTAAACCTAACCCTAACCCTAACCCTAACCCTTACCCCTAACCCTAACCTTAACCCCAACACTAATCCTAAGCCTAACCCTAACCCTAACCCTTACTCTTACCCTAAACCTAACCCTAAACCTAACCCTAACCCTAACCGTAAACCTAACCCCTAACCTGAAACCTAAACCCTAAACCTAAACCTATCCCTAACCCTTACCCTAACCCTAACGTAATCCTAACCCTAATCCTTTGCCCTTACCACAAACCTAACGCTAACCCTAAAACTAACCCTAACCCTAAACTTAAACCTAACCCTTACCCTAACCCTAACCCTAAACCTAACCCTAATCCTAATCCTTACCCTTAACCTAACCCTAACCCTAACCATAACACTTACACTTAACCTAACCCTAACCCTAACCCTAAGGCTTCCCCTACCCCTAACCCTAACACTAATCCTTAACCCAACCCTAACACTAACCCTAACCCCTAATGCTAACCCTTACCTAACCCTAACCCTAACCCTAACCCTAAGCCCTAACCCTAACCCTAACACTTACCCTTACCCTAAAACTAACCCTAACCCTAACTCTAACCCCTAACCCTAACCCCTAACGCTAAACCTAACCCTAACCCTAACCCTAACACATAACCTTACCCTAACCCATAACCCAAACCCTAACTTAACCCTAACCCTAACCCTTACCCTAACCCTAACCCTTACCCTAACCCTAACCTTAACCCCAACACTAATCCTAACCCCTAACCCTAACCCTAACGCTAACCCTAAACCTAAACCTTATCCTAAACCTAACCCTAAACCATACACTAAACCTAACCCTAACTCTTACCCTTACCTTAACCCTAAACCAAACCTAACAATTAGCCTAACCCTAACACTAACCCTAACGCTATCCACCTAACGGTAACTCTAAACCTAACACATACCCTCTACCCTAACCCCTAACCCTAACCCTAACCCCTAACCTAACCCTAAACCTAAACCTAACCCTAATCCTAATCCTTACCCTAACCCTAACCTTAACCCCAACTCTAAACCTAACCCTAACCCTGACCCTAAACCTAAACTTTACCCTAACCCTAACCCTAACCGAAACACTAAACCTAACCCTAACCCTAACCCCAACCCTTACAATTACCCTAACCCTAACCTGAAACCTAACCCTAACCCTAACCCTAAACCTAATCCTAACCCTAACCCTTACCCTAACCGAAACGTAATCCTAACCCTAATGCTTGCCCTTACAATAAACCTAACCCTAACCCTAAAACTAACCCTAACCCTAACCTGAAACCTAACCCTTACCCTAACCCTAACCCTAATCCTAAATCTAACCCTAATCCTAACCCTTACTCTTACCCTAAGCCTAACCTAAGCATAACACTTACACTTAACCTAACCTAACCCTAACCCTAACGCTTCCCCTAACCCTAACACTAACCCTAATACTAACCCTAAACCTTACACTAAACCTAAGCCTAACCCCTAACCCTATACCTAAACTTAACCCTTATTCTTATCCTAACCTTAACCCTAATCTTAACCCTAATCCTAACCCTAATCCTAACACTAACACATACCCTTACCCTAAGCCAAACCCTAAACCTATCCCTTATCCTAACCCTAACCCTAACACTAACCCTAACCCTTAACCTAACCCTAACACTAACCCTAAACCCTAACCCTAACCCTTACCTAACCCTAACACTAACCCTAACCCTAACCCCTAACCCTAACCGTAAACCTAACCCCTAACCCTGACCCTAACCCTAACGCTTACCCTAACCCTAACACTAACACTTACCCTAACCCTAACCCTAAACCCTTATCCTAACCCTAACCCTAAACCTAACCCTTACCTAACCCTTACACTAACCCTAACCCTAACCCCTAACCCTAACCCTTACCCTTACCCTACACCCTAAACCTAACCCTCTCCCTAAACCTAACACTTCCCCTTAAGCTAACCCTAAACCTAACGCTAACCCTAAACCTAACCCTTATCCTAACCTAAACTTAAACCCTACACTAAACCTAACCCTAATCCTAACCCTAACCCTTACCATTACCTTAACCCTAAACCTAAACCTAACAACTAGCCTAACCCTAACACTCACCCTACCCCTAACCCTAACACATACCCTTAACCTAACCCTAACCCTAACCTAATCCTAAACCTAACCCTAACCCTAACCCTAATCCTTACCCTAACCCTAACCTTACCCCAATACTAAACCTAACCCTAACTCTAACATTAACCCTTACACTTTCCCTAACCCTAACCCTAAACATAACCCTAATCCTTACCCTTACCCTAACCCTAAAACGTAACCCTCTCCCTAAACCTAACACTTCCCCTTAACCTAACCCTACCACTAACGCTAACCCTAAACCTAACCCTTATCCTAAACCTAACCCTAAAACCCTACACTAAACCTAACCCTAACCCTTACCCTTACCTTAACCATAAACCTAACCCTAACAATTAGCCTAACCCTAACACTAACCCTAACCATAACCCTAACCCTAACCCTAACATATACCCTTAGCCAAACCCTAACCCTAACCCTAACCCCTAACCTAGCCCTAAACCTAACCCTATACCCTAACCCTAATCCTTACCCTAACCCTAACCTTATCCCCAACACTAAACCTAACCCTAACCCTAACCCTTAACCCTTACCCTTTCCCTAACCCTAACTCTAAACCTAACCCTAACCCTAACCCTCACCCTAACCCTAACCCTAATCCTAAACTAACCCTTAACCTTACCCCTAACCCTAACCCTAATCCTAACCCTAACATTACCCTAACCCTAACCCTTAACCCAACCCTAACACTAACCCTAACCCCTAACCCTAACCCTTACCTAACCCTTACTCTAACGCTAACCCTAACCCCCTAACCCTAACCCTAACCATAACCCTAAACCTTACCCTTAACCTAACCGTAAACCTAACCCTCTCCCTAAACCTAACCCTTACCCTTAACCTAACCCTAACACTAACGCTAACCCTAAACCTAACCCTTAACCTAAACCTAACCCTAAAACCTACACTAAACCTAACCCTTACCCTTACCCCTTACCTTAACCCTAAACCTTACCCTAACAATTAGCCTAACCCTAACACTAACCCTAACCCTAATCCTAACTCTAACACATACCCTTACCCAAACCCTAACCCTAACCCTAACCCTAACCAACCTAACCCTAAACCTAACCCTAACCCTAATCCTTACCCCTAACCCTAACCTTAACCCCAATACTAAACGTAACCCTAACCCTAATCTTAAACCTAACCCTAACCCTAACCCTAACCCTCACCCTAACCCTAACCCTAATCCTAACCCTAAACCCTTAACCTTACCCTAACCCTAACCTAAACCTAAACCTAACCCTAACCCTAACCTTAACCCTAACCCTTACCCTTACCCTCACCCTAACCCTAACCCTAACCCTGAACCTAACCCTAATCCTAACCCTAACCCTTACCCTTACCCTAAGGCTAACCCTAAACCTTACCTTACATAAACCTAACCCTAACACTTACCCTAAACACCTAACCCTAACCCTAACCCTAACCCCTTACCCTTACCTTAAACCTAACCTTAACCCTAACCATTACCCTTACTCTAACCCTAACCCTAACTCTAAACACCTAACCCTAACCCTAACCCTAACCCCTAACCCTAACCCTGACCCTAAACCTAACACTTACAATTACCCTAATCCCTAACCTAACCCAAACCCCAACACTAACAATTACCTAACCCTAAACCTAACCCTTACCGTTAACCTTACCCTAACCCTAAACCTAAACCTAACCCTAACCCTTTCCCTTACCCTAACCTTAACCCTAACCTAACCCTAACCCTTACCCTTACCCTAACGCTAACCCTAAACCTTACCCTTATCCTAAACCTAACCCTAACCCTAACCCTAACACATACCCCTTACTCTAACCCAAACCATAACCCTAAGCGTAACCCTGAACCTAACCCTGACCCTAAATCTAACCCTTACCATATCCCTTAACCTTAACTGAAACACTAAACCTAACCCTAACCCTAACCCCAACGCTTACCTTTACCCTAACCCTAACCTGAAACCTAACCCTAACCCTAAACCTAACCCTAACCCTTACCCTATCCTAACCTAAGCCTAACCCTAATCCTTACCCAACCAAAACCCTAACCCTAAGTCTAAAACTAACAATAACCCTAACCTTAACCCTAACCCTTACCCTTACCCTAACCCTAAACCCTAACCCTAAAACCTAACCCTAACCCTTACCCTTAACTTAAACCTAACCCCAACCCTAACCCTTACCCTTACTCTAACGCTAACCCTAAAACTAATCCTAAACCTAACCCCTAACCCTAACCCTAAACCTAACCCTAACCCTAACACAAACCCTTACCCTAACCCTAACCCTAACTCTAACGCTAACCCTAAAACTAATCCTAAACCTAACCCTAACCCTAGCCCTAAACCTAACCCTAACCCTTACCCTACCCTAACCCTAACCCTAACCCCTAACCCTAATCCTAACTCTAAACCTAACACTTACAATTCCCCTAACACCTAACCTAACCCTAAACCTAACCCTAAACCTCACTCTAACCCTAACCCTAACCCTAACCCTAACCCTAACCCTAAACCTAACCCTAACACAAACCCTTACCCTAACCCTAACCCTAACTCTAACGCTAACCCTAAAACTAATCCTAAACCTAACCCTAACCCTAACCCTAAACCTAACCCTAACCCTTACCCTAACCCTAACCCTAACCCTAACCCCTAACCCTAATCCTGACTCTAAACCTAACACTTACAATTCCCCTAACACCTAACCTAACCCTAAACCCAACCCTAAACCTTACCCTAACCCTAAACCTAACCCTTACCCTTAACCTTATCCTAACCCTGAACCTAAACCTTAACCCTAACCCTAACCCTTTCCTTACCCTAACCTTAACACTAAACCTAACCTAAACCTTATCCTTACTGTCAACCTAACCCTAACCCTAACCCTAACCCTTACCCTTACCTTAATCCTAACCCTTAAACTAACCCTTACCCTTTACCCTTACCCAAAACCTTACCCTAACCCTAAACTAACCCTAACCCTAACCCTAACACATACCCTTAACCTAACCCTAACCCTAACCCGAACCCTAACCCTAAACCCTTACCCTTACCTTAACCCTAAACCTAACCCTAACACTTAGCCTAACCCCTAACGCTAACCCTAACCCTTACCCTAACCCTAACCCTAACCATAAACCTAACCCTAACCCTAAACCTAACCCTTAACCGAAACACTAAACCTAACCCTAACCCTAACCCCAACCCTTAGCCTTACGCTAACCCTAACCTGAAACCTAACCCTAACTCTAAACCCGAAACCTAACCTAACCCTAAACCTAACCCTAACCCCTAACCCTAACCCTAACACTTACCCTAACCCTAACCTTAACCCCAACACTAAACCTAACCCTAAACATAACCTAATCCTTACCCTTACTCTAACCCTAACCCTAAAGCTAACCCTAATCCTAACCCTTACCCTAACCCTAATCCTAACCCTAACCCTTAACCATACCTAACCCTAACCCTAACCCTAAACCTAACCTAACCCTAACCTTAACCCTAACACTTACCCTTACCTTAACCCTAACATTAACCGTAACCCTAAACCTAACCCTAACCCTAACCCTTACCCTTACCTAACGCTAACCCTAAACCTTACCCTTACCCTAAATCTAACCCTAACCCTTACCCTAAAACCTAACCCTGACCCTAACTCTAACACATACCATACCCTAACACTAACCCTAACTCTACGCTAACCCTAAACCTAACCCTAACACTTACCCTAACCCCTAACCTTAACACGCCAACACTAAACCTAACCCTAACCCTAACCCTAATCCTTACCCTTACTCTAACCCTAACCCTAAGCTAACCCTAACCCTAACCCTTACCCTACACCCCTAACCCTAATCCTAACCCCTAACCCTTAACCTTACCCTAACCCTAACCCTAACCCTAAACCTAACCTAACTTAACCTTAACCCTAACAATTACCCTTACCCTAACCCTAAACCTAACCCTAATCCTTACCCTTACTCTAACCCTAACCCTAAAGCTAACCCTAACCCTAACCCTAACCCTAACCCTAACCCTAACTTAACACTAACCCTTACCCTAACCCTATCCCTTAACCCAACCATAACACTAACCCTAACTCTTAACCCTAACCCTAAACCCTAACCCTTACCCTTACCCTACCCCTAACCCTAAACCTAACCCTAAACCTTACCCTTACCCCTAAACCTAACCCTAACCCTTACCATAAACCTAACCCTAAACCTAACCCTAACCCTTACCCTTACCTTAAACCTAACCCTAACCCTAACTCTTACCCTTACTCTAACACTAACCCTAAACCTTACCCTTACCCTAAACCTAACCCTAACCCTAACCCCTAACGCATACCCTTATCCTAACCCTAACCCTAACCCTAACCGTAACCCTAAACCTAACCCTAACCCTAACCCTAAATCTTACCGTAACCCTAACCTTAACCGAACACTAAACCTAACCCTAAAACTAACCCTAACCCTAACCCTAACCCTAACCCTAACCCTTTCCCTTACCCTAACCCTAACACTAACCCTAAACCTAACCCTTACCCTTACACTAAGCCTAACCCTAAAAACTAACCCTAACAATAAACCTAACCCTTACCCTAACCCCTTCCCTAATCCTAACCCTAACACTACCCCTTACCCTAACCGTACCCCTAAACCTAAAACTAACCCTAATCTTAACCCTAACAATACCCTTACACTACCCTAACCACTAACCACTACCAACAAAACCCTAACCCTAACCCTAAACTTAACCCTAACCCTTACCGTTACACTAACCCTAAGCCGAACCTTAACCCTAAACCTAATCCTAACCCTAACCCTAACCCTAACCCTTACCCTTACCCTAACCCTAACCCTAAACCTAAACCTAACCCTTACCCTTACCCGTAACTGTAACCCTAATCTTAACCCTAACCCTAACCTTAACCTAACCTTAACCCTAACACTTATCCTTTACCTTACCCGAACCCTAACCCCAAACCTAAACCTAACCCTAAACCTAACCCTCACTCTTACCCTATACCTAACCCGAACCCTAAACCTAACCCTTATGCAAACCTTAACCCTAACCATAACCCTAACCTGAACCCTAACCCTAACCTATCCCTTACCCTTACCCTAACCCTAACCCTAAAAATAACCCTACCCTTACCCTAACTCTAACCCTTACCCTTACCCTAACCTAACCCTAACCCTAAACCTAACCCATTACCATTACCACTAACCCTAACCTACCCTAACCCTTACCCTAACCCTAACCCTAACCCTAAACCTAATACTAACCCTAACCGTAAACCCTAACCCTAACCCTAACCCTTACCCTTACCCTAACCCTAACCCTAACCCTTACTCTTACCCTAACCCTAACCCCTAAACTTAACCCCAATCCTAAACCTCAAACATAACTCCTAAACCTAACCCTTACGCTAACCCTAAACCTTACCCTTACCCTAACCATAACCCTAACCCTAAACCTAAACCTAAAACGTACTCCTTACACCCTTAACCCTAACCCTAAACCCTAAAGCCCTAACCCTAACCCCTAACCCTAACTCTTACCCTAAACCCTACCCTAATCCTAAACCTAACCCTTACCCCTTACTCTAACCCTAAACCTAACCTTTACCCGAAACCTAACCCTAATCCTAACCTTAACACTAACCCTTACCCTTACACTAACCCTAACCCTAACCCTAACCCTAAACCTAACCCTTAACCTAACCCCTAACCCTTACCCTTACCCTAACCCTAACCCTAACCTTAACCCTAAACCTAACCCTAAAACTAACCTTTACCCTAATCGTTAACCTTTGCATAACCCTAGACCCTACCCCTAACTAAAACCTAAACCTAACCCTTACCCTTACCCTAACCCCAACCCTAACCCTAACCCTAAAACTTACCCTTACGCTAACCCTACCTTAACCCTAACCGTAACTTAACCTAACCCTTACCCTTACCCTAACCCTAACCCTAACCCTAAACCTAACCTAACCCTTACCCTTACGTTAACCCTAACCCTAAACCTAACCCTTACCCTTACCCTAACGCTAAGCCTAAACCTTACCCTTACCCTAAACCTAACTCTAACCCTAACCCTAACACATACCCCTTATCGTAACCCTAACCCTAACCCTAACCGTAACCGAAAAACCTAACCCTAAACCTAACCCTAACCCTAAACCTAACCCTTACCGTAACCCTAACCTTAACCGAAACACTAAACCTAACCCTAACCCTAAACCCAACCTTACCCTTACCCTAAACCTAACCTGAAACCTAAACCTAACCCTAAACCTAACATTAAGCCTTACCCTTACCCTAACCCTAACCTAATCCTAACCCTAATCCTTACCCTTACCCTAATCCTAAAACTAAACCTAAACTTAACCCTAACCCTAACCCTAACCCTTACCCTAACCCTACCCTAATCCTAACCTAACAATTAGCCTTACCCTAACCCTAACCCTAACCCTAAAACTAACCCTAACCCTAACCTTAACTTCTAACCTTACCTAAACCTAACCCTAAACCTAACCCTAACCGTAACTCTAACCCTAACCCTAACCCTAACCCTTACCCTACCCTAACCCTATTTGTAACCCTAACCCTAACCCTAACCCTAACACTAACCTATACCCTTACCCTAACCCTAAAACTAACCCTAACCCTAACTCTAACCCTAACCCTACCCCTAAAACTTACCCTAAACCCTAACCCTAACCCTTTCCCTTACCTAACCCTAACACTAACCCTAAACCTAACCCTTACCCTTACTCAAAGCCTTAACCCTAAAACTAACCCTAACCCTAAACCTAACCCTTACCATAACCCCTTCCCTAATCCTAACCCTAACACTTACTCTTACCCTAACCCTACCCCTAAACCTAAAACTAACCCTAACCTTAAACCCCTAACACTTTACCCTTACACTAACCCTAACACTAACCCTAAACAAAACCCTAACCCTAACCCTAACCTTAACCCTAACCCTTACCGTTACACTAACCCTAAGCCGAACCTTAACCCTAAACCTAATCCTAACCCTAACCCTAACCCTAACCCTTACCCTTACCCTAACCCTAACCCTAAAGCTAAACCTACCCTTACCCTTAACGTAACTGTAACCCCAATCTTAACCCTAACCCTAACCCTTAACCTAACCTTAACCCTAACACTTATCCTTTTACCTTACCCGAACCCTAACCCCAAACCTAAACATAACCCTAACCTAACCCTCACTCTTACCCTAACCCTAACCCGAACCCTAAAAATAAACCTTATTGCAGAACCTAAACCTAACCATAACCCTAACCTGATCCCTAACCCTAACCCTAACCCTTACCCTTACCCTTACCCTAACCCTAACCCTAAACCTGACCCTAACCCTAACCCTATCCCTAACCCTATCCCTTACCCTTACCCTAACCCTAACCCTAAAAATAACCCTACCCTTACCCTAACTCCTAACCCTTTACCCTTAACCCTAA